>NC_136525.1:44507646-44562646 GCF_053919585.1 Euprymna scolopes
TATATATATATATATATATATATATATATATATATATATATATATATACTAGCTAAAGTACCTGTCGTTGACTGGATTCAAAAACAGCCTCTGATTTATGAAAGTATGATAGATTATGAAAAGGAAGGGTTGTAAAGAGAGCTTCGAATTTGGGGGTATCAAAACCAAAGCAAAATATGATGAAAGTAAAAATAAAATAGATAAATCACATAATGTATTATACCCCACCTGTTCACACTGAAACACTTATCACAATATTTTGTGGATCTATATAAAAAAAAACCTTGTTAAACTTTGTGACATATTTCCATTTTTTTTATATACCATATTTTTTTTTATTATACCATATTTCTTCAAACTGAAACATAATTACCAAAGTATACTTACGCAGGTAGATATGATAAGTCTTTATTAAAGTTTGTGCCTATTTCCATTATATGGAGGCCAGACACGAACGCAGATCCCACAATTTTATTATACCATCCCTATTTAAGTTAAAACATACTTATCAAAGTAATATTATGTACATCTATATCAAAAACACTTGTAAACGTTTTTTTTTTTTTTTAAATTTTTAAATTGTTTATTTCCATACTTTGTGGACCAGGCGCGAACGCAGACCCCACAATTTTAATGAATCACCGTTCTGTCAGATCAAACATACCCATTCCTGTGTCTCGATACATCTTCTATCATTATATGTGATCATTTTTTTTTAAATAGTCTACCATATAGGAGCCTATTCGTGACCACACACACACAGCTTTATATTATAGATATATATATATATGTGTGTGTGTGTGTATTATACACATAACAGTCAGAACCAAGTCATACACCATCCACTATGACTGTACAATTCCTACAGAAAAGTACCTTGAAAACGGAGCTGACCTAGTGACATGGGATAACAAGGAGAAAGAAGCAACCTTAGTAGAAGTAAGTGTCTCCAATGATGATGGGTTAAACAGAGTTTAGAAGGGAAAATAATGGAATACCAAAGGTCTTAATATACGACATGAAAAGAAACTGGAATTTAAGGAAGATCTCTATCATTCCGCTAATTATAGGAGCAACTGGACTCATGAAAAAGAATTTCAAAATCTACTTGGCAAATATACCCGATGAACCAAGTGCAAGAGAAATCCCAACCATTGCACATAGAGGGACGGTCAGAATCTTAAAAAGATCTCTCGGTTAGAGTAGCGGGTGAATGTTGGGCATCCTACCGGATGCCCCATTCCCAGCTTGAATAAACTGAGAAAAAAACATTTTTTTTAAATATAAAAAAAAAAAATGAAAACAAGCGAAAATATAAGGAGATGAATTACATGTAGATGTTCAGTATTTACTTCGACAGTGTTCAACATGTGTGTAGAATTGGACAGTTTAATTGCCATACAACAAACATAATTCCATAAATTTATATATTATTTTTCGATGAAAGTTGAAAATACGTTAATGAAATGGCCCGAAGAGGAATAATTAATAAACATTTCAAACAAAATCGAAAACAATTTAGGAACGTACCTTTGGTTTTTTTCGCAGAGTGTTTTTATTGGTAGTTTTGTACACCATGGTCATTTAGTTCCAGAGACGAGCAAACTTTATATGTATAAATAAATATATATACATATATACACATGTGTGTGTATATATGTGCGTGTGTGAATAGTAAAAAATTCCACCTGATTCCGTAGGTAGTCCAAGATTTCTGATTGCGTTCTACATGAAAGGGTCTGTCTGTGAGTTATCACTAAGTGAGAATTGATGATGATGATGGTAGCCAAGGGGAGAGAAATAGGATAGTAGTATAAAGAGCGGGGAGGTAATCAGTATACAGAGAAAGAGAGAGGAAGGGAGGAGAGAGAGGGAGTGAGGAGAGAGAGGGAAGGAGGAAGTATACAGAGATAAAAAGAGTAATATAGAAATGGAAAAAAAAGAAAGAGGTAATAAGTACACAAAAAGGGAGGAGGAAATAAGCAGAGAGAGATGGAAGAGAGAGAGATGGAAGAGAGAGAGAGAGAAAGAAAAATATATATGAGAGAGAGAGAATAGTATATAAAGAGAGAGGTAGGAAAGATATATATATAGAGAGAGAAAAGTATACAAAGAGAGAGGAAGGTGTGAGAAAAAGAGGATAGTATATTAAATAAAGAGAGAGAGGGAGAGAGAAAGATAATATGTAAAGTAAGGAAGAGAGAGAGAGAGAGAGAGAGAGAGAGAGAGAGAGAGAGAGGGTCTATTGAAACAAACACCAGTCTATGGTGGAGAGGTTGGGGCCAGAGGATTTAATGAAAAAGACAGAAGCACCCCCTCTCATTTTTTTTTCTTTCATGGAAAAAACAAAACAAAAAAAGACAAGCAAGCTCCAACTCTGATTCCACAAAGAATGATGTAAAATATATTTGGAGGCAAAAAACTACTATAAACAACGCTAACGCTACTCTCACTAAAACCAATACTACTAACAGTAGTAGTAGTAGTACCACTGTAGGATGGAACCTCAAGTAGTTGAAAGTTCTACTGGTGGAACATTACAAAGACTTAAGTTTCTTCAGGCTGGAGAGGTTAGTAGTTGTGGTAAAAGGGAATGGTACTTGTAGTAGTAGTAGTAGTAGTAGCAGCAGCAGCAGTATGGTGAATGGTACTTTTAGTAGTAGTAGTAGTAGTAGTAGATGAGTATTTCGTTTTTTTTTTTTTTTTTTTTTTTTTTTTTTGCTTATTAGACAGGCTAGAATGATGATTCGTTGTTGTTGTTGCCGGCCTGAAGGTTATTGGCAATCTTCAGGCCTGACGCTGACGCAGTCATTCCTGCTCACCACCTCCGAGTAGACTTTGACTAGAAGCATTTGCCGCTATCAGTTCAGAGGTTGTTTTTTTTTTTTTTTCATTTGACGACGACGTAGTAAACTTTGGCCATTCAACAGACTATCCTTGTAATATATAAATTATTTCAAGGATACTTTGTTTAATCAATAAATTTTTTTTTTCTAAATTGTCAAGATTAAATAAGCTCAATAAAAATGGATTTACACTTTCAGGGCGCATATATATATATATATATATATATATATATATATATGTCGAATTTTAGTCATTCAATGAATTTTAAAATTTATGACGTGAAATGTTTGAATTTCAAATTAAAAGATTTTTATTATTCTATGTAAGACAAAGAATACATTTGAAATATTATAACTCCTTATCCTATAGGTGGGATAGTACTTATAGAATATTACTGCCAATAATATTTTGTAAATCTTATAATCACAGGTTTCCATACCAGTTGATTGTTAGATAATTTTATTCTGAAGTATGTATCTATATAGTATATATTTCGTGTAGCCGAAACAAAAATGTAACTTAACAGAAAAATACGGTAATAAAAAATAAAACGCATATTTGCTCTACACCAGTATTGAGCCCCTTCTAAGAAGGTTTTTATTAATTACCACTTCTACTAAAAACTATATATATATATATATATATATATATATATATATATATATATATATATATATATATATATATATATATAAAGCTGAATGTGTGTGTGGTCACGAATAGGCTCCTATGGTTGACTATTTTAAAAAAACTGATTGCATATAATGATAGAAGATGTATCAAGACACAGGAATGGGTATGTTTGATCTGGCAGAACGGTGGTTCATTAAAATTGTGGGGTCTGCATTCGCACCTGGTCCAGAAAGCATGGAAATAAAAAAAGGTTTCTATTCTAATAGTTTCTTCCCTTGAACAGCTAGACTTTGGAATTCCCTTCCTTCTACTTACTTCCCTGGCTGTACTGAGATACAGAAGTTTAAATGTAATGTAAACTAGCATATTTCCTAGGCATGGTCCCAAATAGTGTCCTCTTATGTCCAGTTGGTGATATGCCTTGTTGAGCTTGTTTCCTTTAAAAATTACAAGAAACTTTCTCAACCATCAATAGCTATGGCGAATGATACATTACCTGAAAGTACTCCATTCAAACTCTTTACCTTAACGATCACAAGGAAATGCATTAGAGCAGCTACATTGAGTGCATTGCTGCGAAGGTGGGCTCTCTTTACCATGCTAGAAAATTACTTGTGCTTGAAAGTATCCTGTACCTCTTCATGTATAGCATATTGCTGCCACATTTGGGCTGGTGCATCTGCTACTAGTCTCTCACTCCTGGACAGGGCTCAAAAGAGTCACTAACCTGATAGGTCCTGAACTGTCAGCTAGGCTCCAACCTCTCTCCCACTGATGAAATGTTGCATCCCTCTGCCGGTTTTACATGTATTTTAATTGTAGATGCTCCGAACTACAAACCTTTGTACCCCAATGACGTAAATACCCCCCCCCCCCGACAAACCCAGTAAGCAGCAAGCAGCAAAATCCCACCCCACACAGTAGAGATCCCCAGATGCCAGAAAGCCTTCTACTCTAATAGTTTTTTTCTCAGAATTGCTTGACTTTGGAATTCTCTTCTGGGTTCCTGCTTCCACGACTGTACTGACATGCAGAAGTTCAAGTGTAATGTAAACAGACATCTTGCTGCTCAACTCCCCACATAGTATCTCTGCAACTTATGTCCCAGATAGTAGCCCCTACATCAAAGTGGCACTGTGCTTTGTTTGAGGTGAAAATGCAATAAATATATATATATCAGTAATAAAAGAATAGAAATGTGAAATAGATATCTGTGATTTTGGAATGTTCACTATATATATATATATATATATATATATATATATATATATATATATATATACTAGCAGGGAGAGCTGGCGTTGTCCGCGATCGAAGAATGATGATCAACAAATATTTCACACTCCTATATTTTTATTGTCATCAAAATCCGTGAAATCGCCCGGGAGGAAGCTTCACATACCTCCATGAAGTAAAATAGTCCAAAATATATGTTATTCTAGATTGCACTCTAGAGAACCTACGGTTTCTTTTATAAAATTATTTAGATAAACTTCTTTCCAGTTCACAAAAAAAAAAAAAAAAAAAAAAAAAAATTTACGCACGGGGTTTAAACCAACAGACCATGTCATGCAAAAAAAAAAAAAAACGTTATTAACTTACTCAAAGTAGAATTTTCACGGCCCGTTGTTCTATCATTGTTGCTTAGTAATGACATGGAAAAAATGTCTTTACCAATGATAGATAAATTAAAATAACGGTTCTAATTATCGGTAATATTTTGAAAAGAGCAAATAGTTAATAAAACATGTTAAAAAACACTTTGAAAAAGAGTTAAAAACATATTTAATCTGAAAAGGAAACACTTAATAAGTGGATAGTCCTTAATCAGCAGAGTTTCATAGAAATACTTTCCTTCTCATCAGAGGGTAGGAATTAGCAAAATGCAGGATCGGATTTTGCATACAAAAGTATTATTTTATATATATACTAGCAAAAGTACCCGTCGTTGACTGGGTTCAAAAACAGCCTACAGAAAATGGACTCTGATTTATGAAAGTAGGATAGGTTATGAAAAGGAAGGGTTGTAAAGAGATAACTTCGAATTTGGGGGTATCAAAACCAAAGCAAAATATGATGAAAGTAAAAATAAAATAGATAAACCCCATAATTTATTATACCATACCTGTTCACACTGAAACACTTATCACAATATTCTGCGGATCTATATTAAAAACCTTGTTAAACTTTGTGACATATTTCCATTCTATGGAGGTCAGGCGCGAACGAACAACCCATAATTTTATTATACCATATTTCTTCAAACTGAAACATAATTATCGAAGTATACTTACGCAGATAGATATGGAAACTCTTTATTAAAGTTTGTGCCTATTGCCTATGAAGGCCAGGCACGAACGCAGACCCCACAATTTTATTATACCATCCCTATTTTGGGGCTAAATTGGAGGGGGGGGTACTGAACCTTAGTCATTTTTTTTTATGCCTCGTTCACTGTGCATCCATGGGGGACCATGCATGCTTCACTTGTTTTTAGTATTATTATTTTAAAAAGATATTTCATGTTTTTTTTTTTTATTGTTAGATCAGGAGTGATAATTCGTATTACAGTGATGCCCCTCATGCCTCTATAAAAAATGACTAGAAAATCTATGCTAAAATTTCTAATCCTGTAATTGACTTGTCCACCAGGTTTTATTCCAACAGTCTTGATTTTATTGCCATTAAATTATATGACTGATTCAGTTACATTTTTGAGATAAGGATTGTTTATTTGTATCATTTGGATTCTTCGGACTACTGTTCTCACCTTGAGTATTAGTTACATAACTCTGGAATGTTTCTGTCAAACTCAGAAATTTGGACGGAATTTCAAACAGAACCCTTTATTTACTTCAGCGGGGTTGCATGCTCTTGTTTCATCGGCTATGACTAGATTGAGGTCCTAAGTAATTTACAATTGTATTTTTCGGTCGCCCACACTGAGAATTGAACCTGCAACCTTCAGAAGAATATCATTTTTACAATTGATTTTTTTCCAAGTACTCTAACCACTGCACCATGGGTTCTTACAGAATTCTGTTCAAATTCTCCGAGTTCAACAGAAACTTAAAGGTTCAAGATTACATCATCCGAAACGTGAAAATGACACTCAAGATGAGAATCAGTAGTCCGAAGAATCCAAATAATACGAACTGATCAATTTTTAAACAGGTTTCTATGGCTTGCACACGTCGGCTTTTTGTCGGTTGCTTAGGTGTCTGCTTGTTATTGCTTAGACGTAAGCCAAAGATTACCTAACCTCAACCCCTCTAAAGGTATGAGTACTTTGTTGAGACATCGATTTCAATTAACTATTGTGGTTGTCCATTGTCAAGAATAGGATCATCCGTACAACCGTGTAGTTCATTGATCTCATACCACACTTTCGTTGGATGCCACCAGATTCCAAAGATGTACCACGGTTTCATTGACACGAGTAGGCTTTTACTGTATAAGAAAAGCCCTTGCAACCCAACATCTCAAGAAAAAAACAAGTGAAGCATGCATGGTCCCCCATGCGAATGCACAGTGAACGAGTCATAACAAAATTGACTAAATTCAGCATTTGCCACTCCCTCCTCCCATTTAGCCCTAAAGGACCCCAGGGGACGTCAAATCCTTGTGAAAATGAACAAACAGTGCAGTTTTAGGCCTTAACATATGTAAATTTGAGTTCTGCACCATGCAAAACAGGAAATGACTAAGTCCATCATTTGCCCATACTCCCCAATTAGCCCCAAAAGTCTCCAAGGCCATAACACATTTAAATTTGAGTTTAGCACCATGCAAAACTGCTAAATAGTCATACACAGAAAATTTTGGACAAATATAGTAAAATAGTCTCAAAAATGGAATGTTTTATCTATATATATAAAAGCGAAAATGTATGTATGTGTGTTTGCTTTTTCTGTATGTCTACAAAAGGCTTCTTTCAGAGAAGCGGTCGGTCGCCTAACAACTTTTTAAAACTTTTTATATCACATATAAATCGTAATATCTCACAGTTAACAACGAAGCTCGCCTGTCTATTTAATTTGCTCGATTTCGGGAAGGTAAATATTCAACATTTGTCGCTCGCCGCATGTGGGTTAGTCTTTTTCCTATAACATCTTGGGAAAATAAAAATCCCGCAGTCAAACTTGACCTCATTAACTCATTAAAACGGGCACCTGCCAAATCCAAGTAATTAAATAAATTCAAACGTGTTTCCGTTAGCATTTTGCGGTGGGGCAATGGTTAACGTCGCACTTTTTTTTTTTCACACTTTAATTTAAGATTTTGCCTCAACGGTTCAGGTTCGATCCTCATACTTACCTACCAAGACATTTTTAACCCCCCCCCCCGGAGTTTCCACACACACCTCCAAACACCCGGGCAATGCCGGGTAACCCTCGCTAGTGAGCCCTAAAGGAGCCCCTGGGGCACACACAAGAGTTATTGTGAAGTATAGACAAACAAAATTATATAGAAATCAGTTAGTTACAACTTTTCACAAAGTTTTATAAAAATCCAAGGCATCAATTTTTTTTTTTTTTTTAATAAGCACAAAAGTGTCAATTTTAATCTGAAAGACACCTCTAGGAGGGGGGGGGGCAACCGAAGTTTTCCCAGGAAATCCGTTCCGTTACTTTTTTTACTCATATCATGTTTGTGCAAAATTTCAAAAAATTCCAAGGCATAGCTATTAAGAAAAGTGCGGACAGACTAACGGACAAGGGTGAATTTACAGGTCTACTCTCCTTTTCTCAGAGGACAAAAAAAAAAAAAAAAAAAAAAGTAAAAATCTTTTTAAAACATTAATAAAAAAAATAAAAAAATCTTTTTTAAAATATTAAAATGAAAATAAAAAAAACTCCCAAGGGAAGAAAAAAAAAAACTGGTCTTACTAATAAAGCGGGGAAATAATTTTGTGGTTAAACGGAATCTGTTTTCAAGCTAGGGGAGTGCCCAGTGGAAGTACATGAGTTCTTCAAATATTTCTGCATTTTCAAAATGAGTAAAACCAACTAGACCACACGGCACTCTGTAGAGTGCATACTTCTGCCAACGTCCAACTGCCCACACCCCCACTTTTTAAGTTCAGTCAAATCTTCAGTAAACGTAATCAATAGCGCTGGAATTTATTTCACTTTAACTACATATTGCAGGTAGTTCTTTCCCAATTATGTAATCCTCTCAGCTTATCAAAAATAATGTGAATAAAAGGGAAGCATATTTTTGCTAGTTTTTTGAAATCCAAATCTTGAAAATTTACAAGTAAAACATGTAACTCTTTAGTAATCAAAATCTACACATCTATAAAAGTGACAATGTGTGAGTGAGGACACTTCTCAACCTATATACTCAACTAATTTTTGATCTACAGACTTGAAATTTTTATATATATATATATATATATATATATATATATATATATATATATATATATGGGGTATTCAGACATGTGGAAAACTTATTAATTGGTTTTCATCAGGAAAAAAGGGCTACTAAAAGGTCAAAATTGAAAAATTGGTACTGGGGAGAGGTAATCAGATTTTTATCTGTTTCACAGCTGTTTCATTACTGTGCATGCATGATCATTAATAATGACAGCTTACTTATGTTAAGAATAAGTAGGTTTGAAAACACTTTGTAAAGATTGTGTCAAGCTGGTCCAATGGTTATTGAACTTGATTCACTGTCTTTAGGTTTTGGTTTTGATCTCAGCTTGAATATTTTTTTTTTTTTTGCTTTACATACAAGTGAACCGTTTCGAAAAAACATAATATTTGCATATACATGTCTCAGTTTCTGTATGAAGTAAAATATATTTTACGATCAGGCAATGCTGAGCAGACTGCTAGTAAAATAGAAAATTTGTTTGTTTCTTTTTTTTCTTTTAGGTGGGCTTCCTTAAAGCTTCTAGATTCCTGATGCCTAAATAGCACGTGTTCTTCAGAATTATCTGATCTACACCCCCCCCGCTTCCTTTGTTGCAGCTCGTTTGACTCATTGGTCTAGTAGTCTTTATCAATTGGCTGTTTTAATATCTTATTGTAACTTCCTATTCCAGTAGCTTCTTTCCAAGAACTGCAAAGTTGTGAAACTCCTTTCCTGCTCACTGTTTTCCTTCTACCTACAGCCTTGCTCTATTTGAGACAAAGGTCAAGAGTCATCTCCTGTCTTTGTGATAATCATCTTTTGTTCTTGTTAGTTTCTTACATCAAGTGGCTTCATGTCTTGTCTGAAGCAATTTCCATAAAATAATTTTTTCTATGCTACAATACCATGTGTGAGCAATATGATGTCTAAAGCTTCTGTGGAGTCCCTGGGGTCAACATGGACTCCCGAGTGTGAATCCCTCTAATGCACAAGTTGTAAATAGAATTTTCATTGGTCTGCTTTGCTTAAGTTTTAAATAGCATTTTCATTGGTCTGGAATACATCTATAATATAAATCTCACCTGTCTGTTTAAATGTATGTATGTTTGTATGCCTGCCTAATAATAATTCATAATCACGTCGACACACTGGTTCCCATCAGATCACCAAAGTTAAGCAATGTTGAGCCTGGCCAGTCCCAGATGGATGACCATTGGGGAATTCTAGGCGCTGTATGTGCTTTCCGCTTACCTCGGCATTGTTTCCTGTTGTCCTGCAATTCCAGTTGCCACTGATATTCAATGATGTCGACTCAGGAGAGGTGTGGTTCGAGATTGCGCAACTCTTACCACAAAAATTTCAGATGCAGGCATCCTTACTGTGGGTATCCATAGTCTGTCAAAACTGAATGAAGCCATCATGTCTGTCTAAAACTTTCGACAGAGGTGACAGATTTTCATGTATCATTTTGAAGCTTGACCCATCAGACGACAAATATCGAAAAATTGGCTAAAAGTATTCATTCCTTCATCTCCAACTTGGCACTTTTCTACAAGGAGGAGTCGCTTTTTTGCCGATATTTTCAAAAGTCATCGCCTGTTTTCGATTAACTAGCCTCAATTTAAACCTTTACCACTTCCGGTTTGATAATGAATGCAACAGCAAAGATGTCAGGTTTTTTTTTTGGGGGGGGGGGGTCACATTCTTTTCCTCCTGTGTGGTACAGGTTCAAGCCTGTCTGCTTACTACCACTTTTTTTTTTTTTTTTTGCTCAACACACACCTCCAAACACCCGGGTAACGCCGGGCACGCAGGCTAGTAAGTTTTAAATAGCATTTTCATTGATCTAGAATACATAAGTTTTAAATAGCATTTTGATTTATCTGCAATACATAAATTTGAAATAGCATTTTCATTAGTCTGTAATGCATAAGTTTGATTTAGCATTTTCGTTAGTCTGTAGTACATAAGTTTGAAATAGTATTTTCGTTGGTCTGTAATACACAAGTTTGAAATAGTATTTTCGTTGGTCTGTCATACATAAGTTTGAAATAGTATTTTCGTTAGTCTGTAATACATAATTTGGAAACAGTATTTTCGTTGGTCTGTAATACATACATTTTCATCAGCATCCTCAAGATTATTCATTTCTGTTTTATGTTGGGCTAATAGCAACATGGATACCATTCTATGAAAATTCTATCTTTAACTTTGATGAAACATATACAATTTTTTCCTTCATTCAGGTAAAAAAAAAAAAAATTCACAGCATAAAAACATAAACCAATCGACAACCCTACCGAGGGAGGAAGAACAAATGTAGGGGTATCAATTTTACATACTTATCCGTAAGTTTAGGAGTGGAAGAAATAATCCTGGTAGAAAAAAAAAGAAAAGAAAAAAAAAAAGGGCCCCTTTCCTCAAATCCAGGTTTTCAAGGTTTTGTCATGAGCCCCACCCCGTAAATGGATGCCGGGGGGGGGGGGGATCCTGAACTAATCATTTTCGACTAAAAATAGTTGCTTTTAGATCAGACATAAAAACACGAGAAAGGGTTTCTCTAATGCAAATCATATCCATGTTAGCAGCAATTTGAGTCATCAATTAAAAGCAACGGTACTTATGCAGAGATTGACCCGTTTAGCTGGTGCTATTGTGTCGGCATATTCTGGCAGTTTACGTTAAATGCTCAGCCAATGAAAAATTGCTGGACCAGACAACAATACAAACGCGCTGTGTTGCGTAGGTAAGAATCTATCAGTCTGTATGATGAATTGTATCGCAGACCCCTACCTTCCACTTTCTCTAACTCTTATCCCTCTTTGTTGTCGGGGGCTACCCTTCAGTCAACCGAAAATCTTCCAAAAGAAATAATCTGCTTCCTAATGTTAACAGAAGAAGAAAAAAAAAAAAATGCAGTAAATCAAAAACTCTTTTTTAAATTTCTTAAAACAAGTATTTCTTGATATGCCGTGAACAAAAAAACTTTTAAGTGATTATTTGCTTTTCAAACGATGTTTTGGTATTTAATAACCCCAAAAGGGTTGATATGCCATTATAAAAACAGTAGAAACTGATCAGTAGGTCTGTGACAACAGCAGATTTCTTACAAAAAAACAAGTATTTCTTGCAAAAAAAACATATTTCTTGAAAAAAAAAAAAAACATTTCTTGCAAAAAAAAAAACATATTTCTTGAAAAAAAGAAACATTTCTTGAAAAAAAAAAAAAAAAATTTCTTCCAAAGTGTAAAAAAAAATTCTTATGAAAAATACAAAATTGTTTTCAAAAACTTTTCTCATAAAAATGTTATTTATTGCTACACATTATTATACAAAAAAAAAAAATATTTATACAAAAAATATTTATACAAAAAAAAAAAAAATATGTATAAAAAAAAATATTTATAAAAAAAAAAATATTTATACAAAAAAAAAAAAAAAATTATTCATGAAATTTACCATAGGAAGATTTTTTTTTTTCTTAATCATTGTCTTTCTATTTGTCTCCGTTCAAATTACTATACCATAAATGTTTTCTATCATATTGTTTTTTTTTTTTCTAGCATTTTAAAATTTGATCAGCACTTCAGATATTACAGCGGTTAACGAAATCTGCTGGCAGAACATCCATGGAAAAAACAGGTTGTTCTTTGCATGAGTAACAAAGCAACATATTATAAAAAGGAGTGCTATCCTATTTAGGGGTCAAAGTTCAGCTTCAAGAGAATCAGAAAATAGTTGTTCACTGTCTGATCAGTAGGACTGTGACAACAGAATATTATTTTCTTTCTTTTGACTCTCGGGTATATATCCAACACAGACACACTTAATATAAAAACATAAGATATCAACAGATATATACTCAAGAGTCAAAACAATGAAAAGAATATGCTGTTGTCACAGCCCTACTGATCAATTTCTACTGTTTTTATGGCATATCAACTCTTTTGGGGTTATTAAATACCAAAACATCGTTTGAAAAGCAAATAATCACTTAAAATAAAATACACATCAAGTGCGCTTGAAAGCCAAATCACAACGTAATATTATGAAAATGAACAAATATTTTACTTGTTTGAAATTTATAACAAATATATTTCGGAGTTATCCTCCATCTTCAGGGTGTTGTTTCTTTTTTTTTCTTCTTCCTTGCCATGTTGTTTGGTTTCAAGCGCACTTGATGTGTATTTTATTTTAGTCAAATTAAAACAATGTTTCTATATGAACTCTCATTCTTTGAAATCACTTAAAAGTTTTGTTGTTCACGCCATATCAACTTGTTTTAGACAAACGTATATCAAACCTTTTTGGGATTATTAAACGCCAAAAGGCATTTTCTCTTCAAAACCACCATGCATGAAAACCTTCTGTGGACTATGAGGCCAACATGGACTCCGGTTGGGAATCCCTGTATTAGACGAACTGCCCAACTCAAAGTTAAAAAAACACAAGAAAACAAATGTGAAAGCAAAACTGTTAACATGCATTAGGTGCTGCAACATGTTTAGTGGGTTGCGTTCGAGGAAGCTGACATAAATATAGCCCACATTATAACCCCCTACACTTAGCACAAATATTCTTATGATAACACTTGCATCCCATGGCATCTATTCCGACGTATTAAATCCTCTGTTAATTGTTGTAATTAAACGCAGCAGCAATTAAGCCGCTGATGTGTCGTGTGATGACCGAAAAACGCTGCTTATCTGTGCACGGAACGGTAGACTCTTGCTCGCAGCCATTAATTGACCAGGATCGGTTGGAGGTTATTTAATAGCATTCCTTAGTTTCTAACTAGACATCTAAACTGATTGTACTCTGAGAGTGCAGATCTGCACCAAAATCAAACCTCAAATTTTTGTACAAAGATTTACACTATTTATAAGGTAAAGGGATACGTACAAAACTTCAGGGAGATTAATGCCCACCGCCTTACAGTTTCAGGTAACCCTCAGCAAAACTGTAGTATCTGCTGGCTTCCTTCTGATATTATGTAGGGTTAGTATTAGTGTTAGGATGATTAATCAGAATTGGGAATCGGGAAAATTAAAACTTTTTGTGGTATCGGAATTGGAAAATTTTCTGCCTAATTTTGATGGAAAAAAAAAAATTCTTTTGTGTTTATTTTATTTTTTTTACTTGATTTTGTGTAAAACAAAATTTTCCTTTCCTTCTTAAAATAAAATATCTATTTATTAATTCTAAACTAAAACTTTAATCTATAAATCATCTTCCTTCCCTGAAAGTGAAATTTTGCATTTGCAAAATATATGCACATATTACATGGGTGTTTAAGGATATGTGCACATATTACATGGATGTTTGAGGATATATACACACACATATTACATGGATGTTTAAGGATATGCGCACATATTACATGGATATTTAAGGATATATACACACACGTATTACATGGATGTTTAAGGATATATACACACACATATTACATGGATGTTTAAGGATATACACACATATTACATGGATGTTTAAGGATATGCGCACATATTACATGGATGTTTAAGGATATATACACACACATATTACATGGATGTTTAAGGATATGCGCACATATTACATGGATGCTTAAGGATATATACACACACATATTACATGGATGTTTAAGGATATGCGCACATATTACATGGATGTTTAAGGATATGCGCACATATTACATGGATGTTTAAGGATATATACACACACATATTACATGGGTGTTTAAGGATATATACACACATATTACATGAGTGTTTAAGGATATATACACACATATTACATGGGTGTTTAAGGATATATACACACATATTACATGGGTGTTTAAGGATATATACACACATTACATGGGTGTTTAAGGATATACACACATATTACATGGGTGTTTAAGGATATATACACACATATTACATGAATAATTAAGGATATACGCACATTTCACATGGGTGGTTAAAGTAATTCAAAAAAATTTTTTTAAATTGTTATAACTATACATAAATTTAGAGATTTAAAAAAGTTTGTAATTGTACTGGAATCGTCCCATCACAATTCACAAGGTGAGGGGGGGGGTAGATAGAGTTCCTCTGCCGTGGTAAAGATAATACATCTAGAAAAGGGGTGGGGACTCGCGATTGAAAAACCAAACCAGATAGAGGAAATTCGTTTGCACTGTACAGCAATTTGCCAGTGATGGTTCTTCCAATTTATCATGAGCTAGCATGGAAGTAGTAATGCTAAAAAACTGTCATAAGAAATACTCATGTCAGTACACAATCTCGTCTAAACTGAGATGACAGAACATAAAAAAAGTATAATTAGCCTAGCTACCCGGTGCTGTCCAGGAATGTGAACAACAAAACAGAAGCGGCGAACTTTGTGTCACTTTCAGACATGATAGGAGGTTCCTATTGCTCTTCCTATTACACAACTGACGAACTAGTAGATAGCTTGCAACAACAACAAAAAGAAAACCGGTTTTCATGAAATGGAATGTCATCTTTTCTAAGGCGACAATTATATCGTTCCACCTAGTAGATTTAGTATCTGCCAAACTGAAGCCGAAAATATACTATTTCAATACTCAATTTAAGTTAAGTTTCACCGAAATGTGAAAATAAAATCAAAGATGAAAAACAGTAGTCTGAATAATCCAAATTATCAATACTCATATCAAAAATTCTGAAAGAAAAAAAAAAAAAAAAAAAATGTGAATGGGGTAGGTAAGAGTAGGGTTTTTTTTGGACTCCTCAATTTCCCTGGGCAACACCGGGACACTGGTTTCTGCTAGTAGTAAACAAAAATAAAAATAAAACAATGTCATGTGTAATTATTAAAGTTTTGTTTAACGTGATACAACAAAAAAATATGACCACGCACGCGTGCAAAATCATTTCATAATTTATATTAATCAAGCTAAGGAAGTGCATCATCTTGACAAACATTTTTTTTTTCATGCCGCTGCTGCGAGTTGATAAAAAGACCCGCTTATTGCTTCTTCCTGTTTGTGTGTCTGTTCAAGTAGTCAAGTGCCTAACCACTTAACAACTGGTTAGGCGGAGCAGGAGGTGGTGGTGTTGCATATATTTCAGGGGGTTAGAAAGAGAGAGAGAGAGAGAGAGAGAGAGAGAGAGGAAGATGTTAGAAAAGAATGTCCTTCTCCCTCCCGGGTAACAACGGCTATCCATGCTGGTTTATTATATAAAGGGCAAAGTGTCCAAATAAAAGTCAGAAACTACATAAGACACAAAGTTGATACAGTCTTTTAAAGTATTGCTTCTGAGAAATATCTATTTTTTTTTACTTGGGTTCACCGCTTGTCAAGGCCCAAATGCTATTTGAGGACAAAGTTTAATGAGTGTCAGGTGGCAAGTGAAACAACACTGTGATGATCTGTAGTTGTAGAATTTGGCAAGTGTTTAATTATTTAAGGGAACAGCTCAACAAGAATTTGTTTACGTTAGACTTGAAAATTATAATTTTATAGTCAGCTGGGAAGCAGCTCCACAGTATTGCATTCCATAGATAGATAATTTTCAGTTTTAGACAGTGATAGAACCCAGAAGAGAATATTCCAATCTATATTATAAATCTCACCTGTATGTATGTATGTATGTATGTATGTATGTATGTATGTATGTATCTCTCGCAAAAACTTTCGACAGAGGCGACATCCTGACAAGATCAGTATCATTTTGAAGCTCAACATCTCAGATGACAAATATCGAAAAATTGGCCAAAAACATTAACTCCTTCACAGTACTGGTTCAAGTCTGCCTGCCTACTACCACTTTTTTTTTTTTTTGCTCAACGCACACCTCCAAACACCCAAGCTAGTCCTATATGAAAGAATAAAACTAAAGGAGGCATTCGGATTGCGAACATAAAAAAATCGTGTTTAATTCTTGATAACATACGATAATATAATGAAAGAATCTTTTCTTTTTCCGAAATATTAGATATTATCTTTCCGTCATTATGCTGCTAAAAAGAAAAAATCAACTTTGTAGAGATTTGTTATGTATTTTTGTAGTTTTAGCTGGGCATACAGACATACACATACAGAGCTTGAATGCTTACTAGACACTATCTTTGAGAGTCTAAGTCTACAGGGGTTTGTCAGAACAACCTGGCATGAGCATACTTTTCCTTACAAATAAACCTCGAATAAATATTCAAAATCACATAGCATTCACAACCCAAATAAAACCACCTCGGTATAACTAATCTACACTGGTTTTTACGAGGAATGGTGCCCCTTCTCCAAGTGATATTACTTCAGGTAAGAGTATGAAACCAGATACTCCACCAGACTAGATAAATTCTTGCCCTGAAATCCAGTGAGATCAAGAGACTACAAGAAAGACATACATATTTAAATGGTCAAGTGGGGAGAGGAAAATTGTTCTCAACTTCTTTACTAACTCCGTGTTCGAAAGATAAAGGCGAACGTTAGTGAAATATTTGAGTATCTACATCACGTTCCCAAGACGGAGCCCATTGATTTCCGAGAACTTGATTCAGATATTATATTCATTCTGGGCAACGCCGATCAAGAAAACAAGCCGTGCCTGCGTGGTCCCCCTCTGGTGTTGCATGTGAGATGACGCTACAAAAAATAGTGAAGAAATGATGAATGTGAGAAGTGTGAAGGGCCAACGTTGCCTTCACATTTTTGCCAAGTTTCAGAAAAATCTAATGGATGGGGCAAAAGTCATGGGGAAAAGTGTCATTTTTTGCAATTTGAGACATTTGTGACCCCTTTTTGAGCTCCTGGAAACGCTGAATCCCAGTGAAAATGAACAAACGGTGCAGTTTCACGCCTTAAGACATGTATATTTGAATTCAGCACCATGGAAAAACCACTATATAGACATACATATAAAGTTTTTGAGTAATACGAAAAAAAGAGCTCCAAAAAGGCATGTTTTTTTAACCTTAAAAGTTCCAGAGGAATGAAAACCAGAATTTTGCCAAGATCACGCATACTGAATTTATATTAAGAACAATGGCCTCCACGTTTTGACCAAGTTTCAGGAAAATCTAATGGATGGATCAAACGCTATGGGGCAAAAAGTGTCATTTTTTGGCCATTTTGGGGCATTTTTGACCTCTTTTGAGCCCCTGGATATACCGAATCCCAGGGTAAATGGATAACGGTGCAGTTTCAGGCCTTAACACATCTATATTTGAGTTGACTACCATGAAAAACCACTATATTGTCAGACATATCAAGTTTTTGTTGAGAAAAATGAAAAAAAGAGTCACAAAAATGGGCGTTCTTAGCACAAAGTCCCCGGGAACATGAACCAGAATTTTGCCAGGGTCACCCATTGTGGATTTATATCAAGAACAATGGGCTTTACTTTTTGGCCAAGTTTCAGAAAAATCTAATGGATGGATCAAAAGTTATGGGGTAAAACATATCATCTTGGGCTATTTTGGGGCATTTTGGACCTCTTGAGCCTCTGGGGACGCAACAGGAATTTTCGCAAAATTTTTTTTTTTGACTGTGCACATCTATTTAATTAAATAAAACTTGTCGCAAAATTTCAGGAAAAACTAACGGACGGTTATCTGACAATCGTCTGGACTAACGGACGCATGGACGGACACCACTGAAAACATAGGTCCCTCTCCGATAAATCGAGGGACCAATATAAACTTTGTGGGTGTTTGTTTTGGATTTTTCAAGGTTTAGATGGACATTCAAACACATGCCCAGACAATTGCCTTTTATATAACAAAACACCCTTCCACCCGTCTCTTCTTTCTTTTTGTCACCTCTTTTTTTTTTTCCAAAGAGTTTAAAATAAAGAGTCAGAGTTACTTACTTAAACGAAGCCTTGTGTCAGACCTTCCTTTTTGTGTGTGGGTGTGGGGGGGGGTAGACAGCATCTCTTGCTCTCAACCGACCTTCCCACTATTTGCCAGAGATAGTTGAGTAGGGTGTGGAGTTTTGCAACTTCTGCATCCAAAATACTCACAGCCCTGCCCTCTATCATCATCACCATCATAATCACTCCTCCACGCCCGATTGATGGAATGTTTGGGTTTTTTTTTTTTTAACTTTTTATTTATTTCTTGTTACTGCACAACACTGTTTTGTTTTTTCCTTCGAGTGTGCGGTTGCTTTTATACTGTCGGCTGTTAACATTGTCTCTTTCATCATGGGGAGAAATATTACAAAACTGAGAACTAACCTACGATTATTTTTTGTAGTAGAATGAAAAACAATTAATTGCTGACTCTTCCAGTAATGGCAGCATTTTCAGGAATGTCGACATATCTTTAAGCCAATCATTGTACCAATCACATACACGCACACACACCTATATATATACTAGTATGGTGACCTGACGTTTCCCGGGATTGAATAATGATCAATGAATGTTTCACACTCCCATATTTTTATTCTCATCAAAATTAGTGAAATTGCCCATTTTGCAATCGAATCGATTGGTTACCTGATTTAGTTGGCGACCATTGCAGTACACCGAAATGAAGCTCACATGCCTCTCACTATGACTTATTTTACAATACATTGTGGTCTACATTGCACTGTAGAGAACCGACTGTTGATTTTATATAATTATCTTATATAATAGCTTGAAATAAAATTACATATGCAAAATGTTTTAAAAAAAAGTCCAAAAATGTTTTTAAAAAAGTCCAAAAATGTTTTTAAAAAAGTCCAAAAATGTTTTTAAAAAAGTCCAAAAATGTTTTTAAAAAAGTCCAAAAATGTTTTTAAAAAAGTCCAAAAATGTTTTTAAAAAAGTCCAAAAATGTTTTTAAAAAAGTCCAAAAATGTTTTTAAAAAAGTCCAAAAATGTTTTAAAAAAAAGTCCAAAAATGTTTTAAAAAAAAGTCCAAAAATGTTTTAAAAAAGTCCAAAAATGTTTTAAAAAAAGTCCAAAAATGTTTTAAAAAAAGTCCAAAAATGTTTTTGAAAAAGTCCAAAAATGTTTTTAAAAAAGTCCAAAAATGTTTTTAAAAAAGTCCAAAAATGTTTTTAAAAAAGTCCAAAAATATGCTTAAAAAAATCCAAAAATATGCTTAAAAAAATCCAAAAATATGCTTAAAAAAGTCCAAAAATATGCTTAAAAAGCCAAAAAAATATGTTAAAGTCAAAAATATGTTAAACAAGTCAAGTATCTTTAGCTTTAACTGTGCTCAAAACAGAAACATTCATTTTGAACGCATTCTTGTCATATCAAAGAACCTACTGTTGATTTTAAATGTTGAGCCTTTCGGCTTGTGTGGTTATAAAACTTCTCAAATGCACTTGTGATGTTAGACTGTGTTAGGTGTTAACTTTGGTCAAAATCGCCTGTTTATTCCTTAATCAGATTATTTCGATTATTGATACTTATCAAAAACATTCCAATACAAAACCTATCTAAGCACACTATCAGGTAAATAAACTTCCTTTGCTTGACATTTCATAAAAATCAACCCAGCCGTTTTCAAGTTCATAGAGAATAATGAACTCACAAAGTTCCTTTTATATATATATATATATATATATATATATATATATATATATATATATATATATCAAATTTTAGTCATAATGAATTTAAAAATTTATGACTTTTTAAAATTTATTGAATGACTAAAATTTGATTTATTTGTTCTATCTTGTATATCGAGCAATTTATATTTAGGTGGGATAGTACTTATAGAATATTACTGCCAGTAATATCTTGTAAAACTTATCACAGGTTTCCATACCAGTTGATTGTTAGATAATTTTATTCTAAAGTATATATATATATATATATATATATATTACCGTGACATAGGCCGACATATATTCGGTGGGGTTTTAACAGTATTTTCTATAGTTTTTTTTTATTTGAACTCATTTTCCCAAACTTGTTGTGTTCAACAGAGAGTTCGACGCCATTTTAAATTTTCCAATACATCGGTAAACACTATGTTTTTCAAGCTGAATAAACATGTTACATTAAATAAAAACACTAAAAAATTATCCAGTAAGGTAGAAAAGTAACTTATCTTGTCTTTAATAACATTTATTTATATATATATATATATATATATATATATATATATATATATATTTGTTTTCTGACGTTTTCGAATCTATGTGTATAATAAAACAAACCTAGTGAACCATTACTGGGAGCTCAAAGAAAGTAGACATTCACCGGTAGTAGAGTGGAAAATTGTACAAGCCAATGCATGTAAGAATTTAGACGAGCCGTGTAGATTATGCTTGAATGAGAAATTCATAATCCTAAACTTCAAAAGCGAAATAGCAAATGCATGTACAAAATATATTTTACTTTTGGATAACACTACATAAAAAATTTTAAAAAACATTCACAATATATATATATAATAAAAAAATCAATGTTGTCATTCAATCTCGAGAGACAATGGATATCCATGTAATATATTTGTTTTCTGATGTTTTCGAATCTATGTGTACAGTAATACCAACCCAGGCTTTCTTGTGTGTGGTACGTTCAAGTGGTAGAGTGCTCACCTCGCATGCATGAGACTCGGGTTTCGAATCCAGAGTTCGGATGTGTACAACTGATGAGCCCAAATGAGAGGTTTTTTTTATTGAATTTAGTAAGTTAAAAGTGTTAATACAAACAAAATGGATGCAGTTTAAAGTCTTGCTCAATATAACCTCCCCTTTCTTAAATATATATCATCGCTTGAGAAAAGTTATTTAAAGTTAAATTCCAACAAGTTTAGACGCAAAACGTTTCAACTTTATTTTTGTTATCGGTTTTGTAAATGTATCTGCGGTATTTTGTTCTGATGTTATATAATTTATAATAATGGATTCCTTTTTTTTTTTTTTAACTTCATTTCTTATAAAGTGATATTTAATATCTATATGCTTAGATCTTTGGTGAATTACTGTGTTCTGTGCTAAGACTATGCTGGCTTGATTTTTTTTTTTTTTTAAATTCAATTTTCACCCCAAACAAGGCACAGTACCACTTTGAAGTGGGGGGCTACTATCGGGGACATAAGTTGCAAGGGAGATGAGTAGCAAGAGGTCTGTTCACATTACACTTGAACTTCTGCATGTCAGTACAGTTGGGAAAGCAGAATTCCAGAAAGGAGTTTCAAAGTCTAGCAGTTCTGGGGAAGAAACTATTAGGGTAGAAGGCTTTCTTACACTTAGGGATTTCTACTGTGAAGGGGTGGGATTTGTCGGGGCTATTCATGTCGAGGGGGTACAAGTGCTTGTAGTTTGTCAGAGCATTCACCATTAAAGTACTTGTAGAACAGACAGAGGGATGCTACATTTCATCGATAGGACAGAAGCTGAAACTTAGATGACAGTTCAGGACCTATCAGGTTGGTGACTCTCTTTTGAACCCTGTCAAGGAGTGAAAGACAAGTAGCAGATGTACCAGACCAAATGTGACAACAGTACTCCATACATGGGCGAATGATGGCCTTATAGAGGTACAGGATACTTTCAGGCATAAGTAGCTTTCTAGCACGGTAGAGAGAGCCCACATTCTTTGCAGCAGTCTTGGCAATGCTCTCAATGTATCTAGTAGCAACTCGAGTCTTGAGCTTCTAGTTTGTTGGCAGTCATGGCTCTTGTGAGCTGCGGCACTGTTTGACTACATTGTATTAATATGTGTATGCATGTGCATTTAGGCAGCATTCTTTTGTTTAGCAATATTTTATTAAATAATATAGACATCAGAGTAGAAAGTAGATCTTGGGTTTACTTTCAACAAACGCATAACTCTTGATTCTTATTTTGTCTTTTCGTTCTCAACTCGAGGAGCAATGTTTCTGACAAAGAGGAAAGAATTGCTATTTTCTGGGTTAGAATCTATTCCATCTAACACGTCTTGTTGTAAGTTTTTGACCATGGACTACTATTTGATCTGACCTGACCTACCTCCACCCAGCTTAATGTTATAGGAGTTTAAAAGAAATAAAATACTCAAACCTAGGTCTTTTCGAAACTAAGGTAAAAAAGCATCCGTTTTTGCAACAACTTTTTCATTCACGTGAGCTTCTTACATCAAGTGGCTTCATGTCTTGTCTGGAGCGATTGCCATAAAAAATAAAAATCCTGTCCACATATTTTATTTTTGATCCTTTTTAATTTTCTTGCTTCAGGCAAGAACTGACTAACATAGCTGTCATAATCACTTTTAGCTGAAGTATTTTCAGATCCATCATCAGAGGATAAATAACAGAACTGATGTTCCTATTTACAATGCCTCCCCTCGGGACAGAGTTAGACACCAGGGTCGTTTTTTAACGTGGAGAAAAGGAATAAAAATAAAAATTGTCTCAGTCTGGAAGGATTTTTTCTCCACTGACAGAACAAGAAATTGAAGTACAGCATCCGAAGAACAGATACTACACTTTGATCTTGTCCCGAAGGCCAAGTTGAACTGATGTTATGATATTTGGAGGAGTGTATTTTTTTTTTCTTTCTTCTTTTTGGATCAGTAAATGACATGTAATTAAATAAACTGTTGGCTATCAAGTTAAAGAGATCAAACTCCCATCACATGTTTCTCCCACTACTTTTGTTTGTCGAAAGTAAACAATAAAATAATTAATACAATAAAAACAGACAAATGTTTTCGTAGTAATAATATATATATATATATATATATATATATATATATATATATATATATATATATATATCACAAGAATTAATATACGAAGATATAATTTTATGTGTAAACTTTCAGAATTTACTCGGACAGTGCTCAATGCATAGGTAGAGCTAGGTAGTAAGTTATGAAAATATATATGGCAATTAAGCTACACACAATATTCCTCGTTTCATTCTCGTGAGAATTCGTCAGGAAGCCTGACGAATTCTCACGAGAATGAAACGCGAAATATTGTGTGTAGGTTAATTGCCATATATATTTTCATACCTTGCTAACTTAGTTATATTTTGGAAAAATGTATTCCAGAAGAATGCTCTATTATAAGGGGAAAATTCAGAAAATAAGAGCATATTATTTATATTTTTATTTACAGAAAATTTAGGAGATAATTCATCGGTACCGTCAATTTGAAACCTGATAATAGGGAACCGTTTTAGGTCCTCATATCAAGCTCTCTTCAGCCGATAAACAAATGAGTATTGGTTGAAGAGAACTTGATATGGGGGACCTAAAACGGTTCCCTATTATCAGGTTTGAAACTAACGGTACAATGACTTATCTCATCCAGATTTCCTGAAAATATATATATACACACACACACACACACAAGTGACCTTTTCTATGTGCTGAACGGTCTATTAAACTACTGTCAAAACTTGACTTAAGACTTGATATATAGGGGATTTGAACCTGTGGAACAAATTCGATTTAGTTTTTAGCCAGTAAAAATAGCTGCTAACGGGCCAAAATTGAAAAATTAGAACTTAGAAGGTCTAAGTCAACTTAAAATGCACCTATATATGCATGCGCAAATATATATTTATATGCAAAAGTTGGTTAATTTTATTAGTTTTTATACGCATATGGATTTTGCCCAGATGGTAACAAATAACGATGGAGAGCTACGTGTATTGGTTTCAATTCTAGCTGATGGCACCCTAGTCAAATTTTTTAACTTTTTAAATCACTACTATGTATTGGGTACAATATAATAATAGAAAATTGGTTTTATAATAATAAATATGAAATCTGTATAAATTAAAATATCATATTTAAGCGTATTTTATGACCGGGCAACGCCAAGTGGCCTGCTAGTACTAATCTAAAAATGAACCAATTTCCGTATGAAGAAATCAGATACCTTTATCGTACTATCTCTATTGAGACGACGCGGAAGGAATCGTAACCCACACATTTCAAGATGATCAAACGGTGCCTCATGGATAACAATCCTCTTGCCAGCCTCAGGGCTACCCTCACCACTGAGTTCTGCACATGCTTGGCATAAACAACCGTCTTTTCAACCTCTCTCTTTGCAACAACCACCTTGCCAGCCTCTGCTGCTACCTCACAACCACCTTGCCAGCCTCCGTTGCCCCTCCTTACAACCACCTTGCCAGCCTCCGTTGGCCCTCCTTACAACCACCTTGCCAGCCTCCGTTGCCCCTCCTCACAACCACCTTGCCAGCCTCCACTGTACTTCTCCCAATCACCTCGCTACCTTCTACGCATATTTGTAGGTTTGTTTCATGATGCCAGTATAAATATTTTTGCAAACAATTTTGACAATTATGCATTGTATGTTACGTCTTCCTTCTCAATTGTTTAGAGCGGATCTCTATTATTATGTCCTCGCATCAGAATAACTTACATGGTTTCCCAGTGCACTGCTTTCTTTTTTGGAGGGGAATATAAAATAATAAATGTATTTATTTTTTATTTAACTACTAAAATTTCCCAATTACATTATTGCAGGAAAAAAAAAAGAAAAGGATATTGCTTATATATTTATAACACCAATATACAAAAAAATCTGGAGTACAAAATGATTTCTATTACGAGGGATGTGCAATAAGTAATGCCTCTGACCCACTTCCAGTTGTCTAATCTAGCTGAAATTTTGCATGTGCAATGATTTATATCTCTATGGGTTATGTGGCAAATTACAGCTCTGAACTAATTGTGGTTTCTGTTTTACAGGTGTTTGAACTGAGTCAGGTGTGAAATGGAGCCTGTTGAATGTCGAGCAGTGAGCCGGTTTTTGTATTGGAAAGGACGCACACCACAGGAGATTTTTGATGAAATGAAAGAAACTTATGGTGGTAATGGCCCATCATATGACCTTGTAAAACGCTGGCATCGTGAATTCAAACATGGCCAGAAGTCTGTGGAAACAGCTCCCATCCTCCCTACTCTCCTGACCTTGCACCCTCTGACTTTCATCTCTTCCCAGCCAGAAAGTTGTTTTTGAAAGGAAAGGGTTTCCCAGATGATGCAGCCTTGATTTCTGAAGTCACGTCGTGGTTGGAGGACCAAACTGAGGTGTTCTACAAAAACGGTTTCCAGACCTGCATCAAACGATGGGAGAAATGCATAACTCTGGGTGGTTCCTATGTAGAGAAAGATTAATAACTGTGCCAAGTTTCGTTGCTTTACTGCTATGGGAAGTGCGCCAGGGGCATTACTTATTGCACACCCCTCGTAACACTAAAAATTAAAAAAATCTAACTAGCTCGAAATGCTTAGTCTCTTTCCTTCTCTGCTTCGTTTGGATTCGCTTTCCTTCTCACTCCCCAAAGCAAGTAAGTTTTCATAGGAAAGTGTTAACTCAAAATATTTTTCAAGCAATGAAAAGCATTCGAAAACTCTAAATAGTAAGACGTCTATGTGAAAATAGTAAGCAGACGAGAAGTTAGAAATTTCTATACAACCATCAAAATCCAAAGACAGAGTACTAAGGATTCTAGAACGTCTGCTCAACACCTCTTCTCGGGCAGAAAGGACTCGATGACTCACATACTAGCTTTCTCCATCCTGCACACACATTCCTATACGCTAACAACAGTCAGGCAAACAGAAACGAAATGTTGCTCACAACTATACATACACTAACAAGAATAAGGTAAACCAACACACATACACAATGCCACACTGTCAAAATACTCACCTATATATTATTTATACATGCTTATTTACACTATGAGGATTGGTTATTCATATTATTTGGATTCATCGGACTACTGTTCTCATCTTGAGCGTGGTTTTTACAACGTTTCGGTCGATGTAACCTCAAACCGTCTTCAGGTGTATCTTGTTGAACTCTGGAGTGTTTCTGTCGAACTCGGGAATTTGGATGGAATTTCGAGCGGAACCCTTTATTTACATAAATAAAGTAAATCTTGATCTACATTAATGATCTTCTAAATCACATCCTTACATCATTCATGGAAATTTATGCTGATGACACTACTATCTATGGTAGCACATCTAAGACCGTAAATGACCAAGTTCTTCCCGATTCTCTCTTCTCTAATTTTGAGCAAGTGGTACAATGGGGAAAGAGGTGGCTGGTTACTTTTAATGCATCTAAAATCAAGCTTTTATCTTTACATCATCAACGCTCTGATCCCCATCTGGCATCAATTGAAATGAATGGCTCTCGTCTTGGGGAGGCCTCATGTTTTGACAAGCTTCTGGGCCTGACCTTTACTCCTGATCTTAAATGGAACACATACATTAAATCCGTTGCCAAAGCTACTGGAAAAATGGTGGAATCCTTCTATCGATCCAGTAGATATCTCACTGCTGATGCAATTCTTTATCTATATAAGAGCCAGGTACGTCCAAGGATATAAGAGCCAGGTACGTCCACATCTGGGCAGGAGCTTCTAGAAAGAACTTGTCCTGTCTTGATAGAGTTCAAAATAGACTTTGTAGCCTCGTAGGGAATGTCTTTTTCACTTCCCTGCTACTTCTTTCTCACAGAAGAGATGTTGCGAGTTTGTCTTTGCTTTATCATTATTTTCATGGCAAGTGATCGGCTGAGCTCCAATCTATGGTCCCCCCTCGCTAAACTTTCACAAGAAACACTCGTCTAGCAGAAAACGCTATCAATAATTTCCCCCACTCTTTATCTGTGCCTAAACCTAAATGTAGATTCCATGAGCAAAGCTTCTTTCTTAGAATTGCACGCCTATGGAATTGTCTTCAGTTTTCCTGACTACAATATGGTTGTCTTCATATTTAATGTAAACAAGGTTTTGATGAGCCGTTCCATATAAGTTAACAAATTTACCGAATTTCTGTTACTAATGATTACTATATTGTCCAATTGCTACCGTACACTCTTTAACTCTTGGCCTTGATAAGTGGTGATGCCTATGTAAAAAAAAAAATGAAATAAAAATAAAGGGTTCCACTCAAAATTCTGTCAAAATTCCAGAGTTTGACAAGATACACCTGAAGAAGGTCGGAGGTTACATCCACTGAAATGTTGTGAAAATCACACTCAAGATGAGAACAGTAGTCCGATGAATCCAAATAATATGAATAACGTTTATATTCTTATCAGTTATATAAAACTAGTCTGGGTGCCCGGCATTACCCGGGGTGCTTGGAGGTGGGTCGGGTGTTGAGCAAAAACAAAAAAAAAAGGTGTAGTAGGCAGGCAGGCTTGAACCTGTGACTTAAAGGTAGAAAAGAAAGTGAAAGAAAATATGACATTTTACCCCTACTCCATGACACGACCGGAAGTTCGGAATGTTAAAATTAGATAAAGTCAATGTAACTGATACGATGACTTGCAAAAGTGGCTCATAAAAAAATCGATCCCTCCTTGTAGAAAATTGCCCAGTTGAGGGTGAAAGAATGTTTTGGCCAATTTTTCGATATTTGTCGTCCGAGACGTTGAGTTTCAAAATGATACCGATCTCGTGAAAATCCGTCGCCTCTGTTGAAAGTTTTAGGCAGATATACATACATACATGATGATTGCAACATCCTGTCAGACGAGTGCCACTCCCTCAGACACTTAAATCCACGAGCCCAAAAATGACTTCCATCGCCACAGGACCATTTTCATTCCTGGCTTTCGGTGTCACTTCAGTAAGAAAGATGTAGCAGGGAGGAAAAAAGGACATTGTCCACCAGATCTCAAAGCAAGAAAGGTTCACCGAGCAGCTCCTCCCTAAATATTGTAATAATCCTACATCTTAGGCTGCATTTGGTTCTTATACAGATAAAGGACAATTGTTAAGAGTAACACACCTTCTGGAGTGGTGAAATGATCAAACCAGTTTTCCAGCAATCTTGGCAACAGATTTGATGTATGCGTTCAATTTCAGGTCAGTTCAAATTAAGATGCACGATAACAATATGTAACAAATGGAGTAATGAACAAAAGTGGTTGGAAGATGGAGAAGACGATGATGAAGATGAGAATGATAAAGATGAAAGATGAAAAAAGATGAAGACAACGAGAATGACGAAGACGACAAGAATGATGAAAATAATGACGGAGAAGATGAGGATGATGAGGACAGAGAAGATGCGGATGATGGAGAAGATGCGGATGATTGAGAAGATGAGGATGATGATGATGATGGACAAGATGAGGATGATGATGGAGAAGATGAGGATGATGATGGAGAAGATGATGATGATGATGATGATGATGGACAAGATGAGGATGATGATGGACAAGATGAGGATGATGATGGAGAAGAGGATGAGGATGATGGAGAAGAGGATGAGGATGATGGAGAAGAGGATTATGGAGAAGAGGAGGATGATGATGGAGAAGAGGAGTTTGATGATGGAGATGATGAGGATGAGGAGGATGGAGAAGATGAGGATGATGAGGATGATGAGGATGGAGAAGATGAGGATGATGAGGATGGAGAAGATGAGGATGATGAGAATGGAGAAGATGAGGATGATGAGGATGGAGAAGATGAGGATGATGAGGATGGAGAAGATGAGGATGATGAGGATGGAGAAGATGAGGATGATGAGGATGGAGAAGATGAGGATGATGAGGATGGAGAAGATGAGGATGATGAGGATGGAGAAGATGGAGATGATGAGGATGGAGAAGATGGAGATGATGAGGATGGAGAAGATGGAGATGATGAGGATGGAGAAGATGGAGATGATGAGGATGGAGAAGATGGAGATGATGAGGATGGAGAAGATGAGGATGATGATGATGGAGAAGATGAGGGTGATGATGAGGACGTGGAAGATGATTTGGACTAAAGTATGGCTGTCCTTCCATGTCAGGTTTAAACCCGAGAACTCAGTTTAAACCTGAAGACTTGAACTCCTTTCACAGCCTTTTATAGTATTATATAGCAATTGCTAGTACATTTGCATTGCAATTGTCTTTAATATGAAAGGCCCATTATTTCAGAGAGCGCGGGGCAGGGAGGTCTACCAGGCAAACTGACACTCGGTCAGTCCAATACATTAATGGACAATTGTTAGATAGATTGACTCGTTCATTTTTAGACACCCCCCCACCTCGGCCGCCTCTTCTGAGCAGAAATAAATAAGCTCAAGTCAGTTTGGGGGTAAAGAAACTTATTTAAGGACTGGCCGATGAGAAGTAGGACTAAGTAGTTGAGAGAAAATTCTTTTTAATATGACACCATGACATTAGCATGTCGAATGTTAATAGAAGTATTAGGAGAATTATGGTTAAGCATTCAGGGTAGGAGGTAAGTAGAAAGGATGAGTGAGAAGGAGTTCAAAGCAAATAAAGAGAGGGGAAGGATGATAAAGAGTAATAAGTGAAAGAAAAAAAGAAAGAGGAAAGGGAAAAAGAAAAAGGTTGTTTTATTTTACGGCATATCAACCCTTTTCAGGTTATTTGATACTGAAACCAGTTATTTTGGAAAAAAAAGGTTTTATGCTTGGAGTTCTTTATCAAATATTTATTCATGGTGTTTGCTTTTGATTTATGGCATATCTACACTTGGGTTATTTAATGTTGAATCCAATAATTTTGAAAAAAAAAAAAAAAAAAAAAATGGTTTTATGCTTCAAGTGCTTTCTTTATATTTCCAAATATTTATTCATGGTGTTTGGTTTGTTTGTTTGTTTTATAGAGAAAAATTGCTTTTGTTTTTTGTCTTTACAGAACATGATTGAGTTTTGCAAAAGGAAAGGGGAAAAAAACAATAATAGCATCAATGTTTGGTGACTTTAAGTCAAGAAGACGTTATCTTCAGACAGCCTAATCTGATAGTGCCAGAAAAGAGAAAGGGGGGGGAGAAAGAGAAAAAAGAAAATAAGACAAAAAGAAAATAAAACAAAAGAAAGAGGAAAAAGAAAGAATACTAGGTTTTTGAATTTTTGATATAATGATCAATTATCTGTATTATATGGATTGTTACGACAACCGTTCTCATCTCTAGTGTTATTGCACAACGTTTTACTCCATGTAATTTCAGACTTTCTTCAGGAGTATCTTGATGAACTCTGGAATCTTTCTGTCAAACTCAAAAATCTGCATGGAATATTAAATTTAACCCTTTATTTAATCAACGGGTGATAACACGTTCTTGTTCCATCAGCTATGACCGGATAAAAGTCCAAACTAATTTGCAATCTATTTTGAATGTCACTCACACTGACGAATGAACCTTCAACCTCCAGAAGAGTGTAACTTACAATTGAATTTTACCAAGTAGTTTATCCACTGCACCACGGGCCGTTGCAGACAATTCTAAAAATGAATTTTGGTAGCCTCATAAATTAAATGAAATTCCGTGTAGATTCCAGACTTTGACAAAAAGATTTCAGAGTTTGACAAGATATACTTAAAGTTTGGAGGTTACATCAACCAAAATATAACCTTCTTGGCCTTCGGGACAAGATCAAAGTGTAGTATCTGTTCTTCAGATGCTGCACTTCTATTTCTTGTTCTCTTTCGGTGGAGGAGAAATCCTTCACGACTGAGACAATTTTTATTTTTGTACCATTTCTCCACGTTAAAAAACGACCCTGGTGTCTAACTCTGTCCTGTGGGGAGGCATAGTAAATAGGTACATCAACCAAAAACGTTTCCGTGGAAACACTTAAAGAATCCAAATAATTAGTGTTGGTATGATTAATCGGAATTGGGATTTGAAAAAAAAAAAAAAAAATGCAACTTTTTAAGGTATTAGAATATTAAAGATTACTTTAATTATCATTTTATATTGGATTTTGTTTTAAGCAAAATCTTTCACTACTGGTAGTAATAATGAATATTAATTTTAAATTACAAGTAAAACTAAAATTTATAGATCACCCCAAAAATGTGATTTTTATGTTTTAGAAAATATCTATACATTGAACGTTTTTACGGTAATTGGAAAAAATAACTTTATAGTTATTTAAATAGGAGACTTGTTGTCACTTTTTAGAAGACATTTGTAGGTAAATTAAAATTATTTGAAAGCCGGAAAATGCCAAGGAAAATTTTATTAAATGGTAAAATCATTTTTTTTTTTTTGTCTGAAATTTATAAAGAATCAGAATTTGGAATTTAGTACGGAATTGGTGAAAATATTGGAATCACCCCATCACTTCAAATGATACAAAGAAAAGAGTAATTTAAGGCAGATAAAAAAGAAAGAGGTATAAAGAGGAGGAAAGAGAAATTAGTGGAAAAAGAGAGAAAGGAAAAATAGAGAAAGGAAAAACAGATAAAGAAAAAACAAAGAAAAAAGACAAAAATAAAGACAAAAACAGAAAAGAGACACAAATAGAGAAAGAAAAAAAAGAAAACAGAAAAAAGACAAAAATAGAGAAAAATAGACAAAAAGAGAAAGAAAAAATAGACAAAAAGCAGAGAAAGAAAAAAACAAAGAAAAAAGAAAAAAAGAAAAAAAAAAGAAAAAGAAAAAACAGAGAAACAAAAAAAAAAAAACAAAGAACAGAAAAGAAAACAGAAAAAAGAGAGCAATATACTAAACCGCCAATTCTTAATAAAATATGAAAATGCCTTAAAGTCATTGGAATTTCTACAATCTGTTCTTGAAATCCCGTTCCAACATTTCGGTTAATATTAAAGCAGCAAAAACTATTTTTTTTTCCCCTAAAATATTTGCAAGATGGAAAACGAGAAAAAATATCTTTGAAACAAATAGGTTTATTCCAAAAGCAGAATTTATCTCGCAGACTCACAGATTATGGTAAACATTCGCTTTACAATCAGAACCTGTGTTTCTACGACACTGCAGCTCTGTTCTGGAATTTCTAGAAGCAACTGACGTACATCACTAGAAGACGTTCTGTTCCTTAGTCAGTTTGAACTAAAAGGTTTTACACACTACTATGTGTCCGATTCATTTTTTTAAAGTCTTGTAATTTTTTAGATGAGGGATGATAATTTGGATTATTTGGACTACCGTTCTCCTCTTGAATGTTTTGGTTAATATAACCTCCATCGTCAGATGTATCTTGTCAAACTCTAGAATCTGTACAGAATATTGAACAATAGGCCAAATTAGCTGAACCTGTGGAAATTCCACAGAAGACTCATTCATATGTAATATATTGATGTTGGCATTCTGTAGATGTTCAGTGAGACGCCCTTATACTACTGTAGCTTTTTTGTTAAAACTGCAAAAGTATTTATCTAAGTTAGCACGAACGCCCGGCAAAGCCCGGTTATAAAGTACTGTTAAATATTATAATTCGTGCAGATTTTGTATGTATTATTATTATTATAGAGTTAATGTCCTATCGATTTTTATATGTTATAAAGTTGCCACTTCAAAAATATAATTAAAAAAATATATCCATATGACTTGGGTGCATTAGCTGGAATCGAAACCGAAATAAAAACATAGGAAAAAAATACATGTATAAATATATAGCTTGAGCCATAATCGAAACTGAAACAACTTATTGAGAATTCTTGATAAAATCATTTATAAAAATTTTTTTAAAAATAGATTACTGGAGTGTCATCAGTTATAATCGAAACCAAAAATTATGAAGAATTCTTGGTAAAATTATTCATGATATAAAATGGAAGTACATAACAATTAAACGACCCGGATGTAAACGTGACACGCAAAACACACACGCTACCGTATTAATATATAGATGTTCATTTTTGCATTCAATACAAATCCCTATTAATGTCTAACTGTGCATTGAACGGATACCATAATACTTAGTTCGCTACACCTTATCATTACAAAGGTCCATACAAAATTCCAGCCAGATAGCGCCTTATAATGCAAATTATTAGTTTCAATCTATCATATAAAGCTATCTTGTCAGGTTTTGTTCTTAACCGGGGTACGAAAAAAAAAAAGATCTATATAGGTCTCTTGTTATCAACTACATGTAACTATAACTACTAGCGGGGGTACCTGACGTTGCCCGGTTGTTTGGAGGTGTGTGTAAGGGGGGGGGGTAAATTAAAGAATAAGTGAAGTAATAACCCTGTTTAAATATTCAAAAAAAAAAAAAAAAAAAACGATGTTAAACTTCTTTAAAAAAATCGGCAAAACCAAAACTAAAATAAAAAAAGAGCAAACAAACATAAAACTTCTTTAAAAAAGAAATCAGAAAAAACACAAAGCATAAATCAGGGAAAAAAATATGATGGACGTGTTCGGAAAAACAAAAAAAACAAAAAAAAAACACAGTGAAAAAAAAAAAAAATGGCATTAAAATTCCATTCCAGTTTTTCTAAGCCACTACAAAATAAAGTAAACCCAAACCTGTGTTCTTTCGTAACTGTCCCTTGTGGACGATCCCGCAATAGTGTTAAGTGGTGGCAAGAGAAGGAGGAATTTATTAGACAGAAAAGATTTTACCACTTCCATATATTTTAATCGATTTTGGCAGTGAACTCTCAGCAGAAAGAATATAGGAATCTATGATAATTGAGGAAGTGGAGAGGTAATAGGCCTATAACACACCTCAGATATTGTGCTGCAATTTGTGTATATTACATTTGCATGAAATGTCTTGTTTTTAATCCTAATAAAGTCAAAATCACAGGGGAAAAATGAGTTCATTTTATGTATATAGGGATAACTAACTATATAGGTCTCTTGTTTTTTATATATGTATACACAACATGACTTCTGTTGCTGGGGTTCGAATCTCTCGACTAGCATTAATCGTGACACCCTGCACTGATGATTCCAGAAAGAATGAAACACTAGTGTCTGTAGATATTTAATAATTATTATAGTAAATAATAATGTCAGTCCCTTTAAGAAATTTGTTTCTTATCATTGAGCACTTTCAGTTGTAATAAAGTCGGTCAACTTAGCTCATACGCACAGATCATCATGTAATGATTGGATCACATGAGTAAAAACATTTAATAGGAATAAATGCTTAATTTCAACTGTATCTCTCGCGTTTGACGGGGTTTGAATCTCAACTGGCGTTAATTGTGACACCCTGCAATGATGATTCTCGAAAGGATGAAACACTAGTGTCTGCATGTATTCTATAATTTTTAGAGTAAATTATATATATATATATAATGTGTATCTCTTGCAGTTGACGGTAGCCGAGTAGTTCAGGTCTTTGCTAATGAAGACCGACATGACTTTTGTTGCCGGGGTTCGAATCTCTCGACTGGCATTAATTAAATGTTTACAGACTTTTATAGATTATATATCTATATATATAAGCTCCAAACCTGCACTGATGATTCCCGAAATAATAATAATAATATATAATAATAATAATAATAATAATGATATATATATATATATATATATGTGTGTATCTTGTCTAACTACATTTAACTATATAAGTCTCTTGTTATCAACTAAGTTCATCTGTCCCATCTCCGCAATGTTGCACCGCCACCCCCGTGGCTGTTTTCCAAGCTTGTACACCCCACCAATGTAAATAAACCGACTAAACTGACAAGCAGCAAAATCCCACCCCTTCACTGTAAATGTCCCTAGATGCCAGAAAGCTTTCTATTTTAATAGTTTCTTCCAACAAACTGCTAGACTTTGGAATTCCTTCTCTTTCTCTTGTTTCCCTGACTGCATTAACTTGCAGAAATTTAAATGTAATGTGAACAGACATCTCACTGCTTAGCTCCCTATATAGTACCTCTGTACACATAGCCATAAATAGTAGTCCCTGATGTCCAAGTGGCAATATGTTTTGTTTGGACAGATTTCTGAATATTATTATATATATTTTTTTAAACAATATTTAAGCTGATGAGCCAAATTTTGCTTTTGATAAGCTAATCATTTTTCTTTTGTTTTAAGAATCTATATATATAAAAGCCAAACGTCTGTGTGTATGTATGTTTGTTTGTAACGCTAAAACTTTTGAAAGACGGAACCAAACTTGACAAATTTGGTATCATATCGAAGCCCCATCACCCGGATGACAAATATCGAAATTTCACGTCAAACGGACCACTAGAAGTTGGTCAACTGATCAGTTATCTTCGAGGGGCCCCCCAAAAAACCTGTCATTATCTATATATATAAAAGACAAATGTTTGTTTGTAACGCTAAAACTTGAGATGAAAGATTCCTCTCCCCTAAGAATAAAACATGTTCAATATCTGCTTTTGTTTTTTCATTGTTTATACGGTCCCGAGCAACGCCGGGTAGCCCTGCTAGTCATCTATAAATCTCACCTGTCTGTTTAAATGTATGTATTTTTAAACAATATTTAAGCTGATGAGCCAAATTTTGCTTTTGATAAGCTAATCATTTTTCTTTTGTTTTAAGAATCATCTATAAATCTCACCTGTCTGTTTAAATGTATGTATGTATGTATGTATGTATGTATGTATGTATGTATGTATGCCTAAAACTTTCGACAGAGGCAACAGATTTTCACGCGATCGGTATGGTTTTAAAGCTCATCCCGTCAGAGTATAAATATTAAAAAAATTGGCAAAAACCATTAATTCCTTTATCTTCAACTGGCCAGTTTTGTACAGGGAGGGGTCGGATTTTCCAACGCCATTTCTGCAAGTCATCTTTTCTTTTCGATTGACTACGCTAAATTTGAATGCTTTAGACTTCCGGTCGTGTCATGCAGTATCGGTAAGACGTCAGATTTTCTTTCACTTTCTTTTCGCCTTGCAGGTTCGAGCCTACTACTACTGGCGAATACTGGAAATCTGGAGATGGGAGACTTGTTGTTACTCAGAGCCCAGGGAACATCACCGATTATGGTCAGTGAATAATCATTGACTACCTGCATGAGAACTCCAAGTGAGTTGATAATAAAGAAGTCATCACCATTATCATCGGTTTAACATCCATTTTACATGTTGGCATGTGTTGGACAGCTTTAAGAAGTGGACTTCCAAACTAATCTATCTCTGGCTAGGTCTTTATTTATCCTTCTTTCTCTCATGCCTATTTTTATCACTTCCTACTTTTTTTTTTACATTTCCCAGTGATCTAGAACCTGCTATCTCAACTGTTCTACATTTTCCAATCCAAGAACTCATCCATTCTTTCAACGTGACCATACCATCAAAGTCTCCTGTTCTGCACACATCTCCCTATACTGTCAAGATTTAATCTTCCTCCGAGGTCATCAAATCTAAGTCTGTATTTAAGAATCACATTACACATCCATCGTAACATTCTCGTATCACTTATCTCCATGCAACGCATGTCCTCAACCCTCACTGACCAGGTTTCACTTCCAAATATCAGTAACAAGACTTATTATTTTTAGTAATGCCAAAAAAAAGTCACCGTTTTGGAATTTTCGAACAAAACCAAAGTAAAATAAATGTTGGGTCATGGTCCGTTTAATCTATTTTCTTGCCTCCTCATGATGACGACAGAATTAAATGCCAGGCCCTTGCTTCAAGAACGATCTTCTTCACTGACCATGGAAAGAAAAGGTTAAGAATAGTATCAGAACAGATACTACACTTTGCTGCAAACTATAATTGCTGGTTCCCATTTAGAATTCAATCTAATTTTAAAAAACTACAAAAATTCTTTTATAGTGTACATTCCCCCGTCATGGAACAAAAACATCATATTCCAAAAATCACATAAATTGATCAAGTACCTTTTTATATATAAACAAAATCATTTTTAAACGATTTAAAATAATTAAGGTGAAATCAGTGGCTTAATAAGACTGATCTCACAAGTTTGAATTATTATAAACTTATCTGCCCTTGTTTTTCTTAAAAATGGCGACACAAGACAATTTCTTTTTGCTTACTCATAAAATTTGATTTTCTAAGTTAAAAAAAAAAAAGAAAAGAAAAACTACTCGGACAATTACATAATTTTTAGAATATGACATCTTCGTTTCCGTGAAGGGTACGTACATCATAAAGATCTTTCTTTATTTCCTGTATTCTTTTTGTTTTTAATTAGGTTGAATTCTAAATAAGAGTCTAATTGTGTGTATGTATTCTTGCCAAAAAGATCCATATTCCAATGGGAAGTGCTCGTCTGAGCTCCAATCTATGGTCTCCCTTTGCCAAACTTTCACAAGAAACATGTATCTAGCTAAAACCACTACCAACAATTTTCTCCACTCTATATGCGCCTAAATCTAAACGCGGATTCCACGAACAAAAGTTCTTTCCTAGAACTGCCTGTAGAACTGTTCTACTGGCCTACTTTCCAGCTGACTAAAACAGGGTCTTCAAGTCCAATGTAAACAAGTTCTTGTTGAGCCGTACCCTATTTCCACAACCAACTATTACTGCACTGATGTCCCGGTTGTCACAGTACACTCATTAACCCCCTTATTCTCGGGCCTTGGTAAGTAGTGACTCTTTTGTAAAAAAAAAAAGGGGGGGAGTATAATTTACATATAAATGTAAAGTGCAAAAATAAACTGGTGCCTGGGGGGGGTAGAAAAGGTGGGTCCCACCCCTGCAGCAGAGATAATGAAGTCTAACAAACAACGAATTATACAAGAAAAGTTATTTGTGTGTATAGGGTTTATCTTTCACCGCCTGTTGTTGGAGTCTGCCAAGTGAAGTTTGCAAGAAATGACATTTATGAATAGCGGTATTCTTTGAGATACTTACCATGGCAAGGTTGGGGGGGGGGGTGAAAAAAGAGAGAAAGGTATAGAGAGAGGGAAAGATTAGAGGAAATAGAGATAAAGAGAGTAAGAGTGATAGACAAGTAAAAGAAAGAGAGAGGGGAGGTAAGGGACCGAAAGAGAAAAAGATGAAGAAAAAGAGAGTAAGTGAGAGAGAGAGAGAGAGAGAGAGAGAGAGAGAGAGAGAGAGAGAGAGAGAGAGAGAGAGAGAGAGAGAGAGACAAAGGTAGAAAAAAGGAGAAAGAGATAGAAAAAGAGAGGGAGAGAGAGGGTGTCGAGAGAGAGAGAGAGAGAGAGAGAGAGAGAGAGAGAGAGAGAATGTAGAGAGAGAGAGAGATATGTCGACGCATTACCAGTAGAAATAATAGAAAAATTACTGTCCATCTTTGGACAAAAACCAAGACAAAAAGAAAAGAAAGCAAAAAAAAAAAAAAAAGAAAAAGAAAAGAAAGAAAAGTAATGTTCTACTTTATGGAGAAATCTAAGATTACAGTTGGTTTTCTGTTGCTGTTCACTTCGAACTAACGAGGACAAAGTTGTATAAATACACACACACACCATTATTTTAACTTCGTCTTGATCATGTCGAGACGCACCAAGTTGTCACCTGCATATGTAGGGGGCGATTATTCTGACACTCGCCCAGTTCAGATGTGATGTAAGAAGAACGAAGAAGCAAAAAGATGAAGATGACCCTCATCCCGTCAGAAAAAAACAAAAAGGCATGCAAATCAATTCGCCGTCGCGTAAAGCAAATACACTGAGAGAACGGAATAAAAAGTGACAACATCGTAAGTAAATTGTTTTTTAATCGACAAATTCACACAGGTTTGTGAGTGTGTGTGTGTGTTATACACACACTCACTCACACACACAAACGTGTGTGTGTGTGTGTGTGTGTGTGTATAATTTGAGGTTGCTATTTTCCAAAGGTAGGGTAACCAGTGAAATATAACGAGGTTTATACAAGAGTGCTCAATGCAGAAGTAGAGCAAGTTACATTCGTCTTTACATAAGCAGTAGTTTGTTGCTACACAGTCATGAGCATGTTTCGGTCTACCAGTATTTACTAACTAGAGACCTCATCAGGCAACAATCCTTCTTTTCGAAAACGGAATTCTAAACCGAAAATAACGGTTGTTGCCTGATGAGGTCTCTAGTTATTTAATACTAAGTAGACCGAAACATGATCATGACTGTGTAGCAACAAACTACTGCTTATGTAAAGACAAATATATATATATATATATATATATATATACACACACACACACACACACACACAACCATGTAATATTGGGTTTAAAATTATTATATTACAATTGTAATTTATTACAGGTTGGTTGTTTTTCTATTGAAATTATTACAAATGTTATTTGGTCATTAAGCTAACAATTTAATTTTTATTCACCACTTGAAGTCGTTAAAACGAAACTAGTCGATAACAAAATGGCAAAACTAATCGATAAAACAAAATTATTTGATGAGATAAAGACAAAAGCTAATCAATTAGGTAAAAAAAAAAAAAAAAAAAAAAAAAAAAAAAAAAAAAAAAAGCTCAAATGTGCCCGTCCGGTTTTCAATTTGCTTTTTTCTTATCGATTAATTTTTTATTTTTGTAATCAGTAAATATAAAGCATACCTTTTTGGGTCATTTCAAAGCTCACAAACTTTCTTTTTTTCAAGAAAGATATTAAATATTTTAGCATGTTTTGATTAAAAAGGTGGAAAAAAGTCTTTGTTTTTATGATTATCAATTATGATCAATAATTTGCTCATAAAAATTTGCATACTTAATTATTGTTGATTGACATTTTACGGCATCTCTTCCCCTCTCCTCTCATGCTGCTGTTAGAACTACTACTTTAGTTCTTTTTTTTTTTTTTTTTTACATTTCTTCTTTATTTATGTCATTTATTTATTTATTCACATCACCCTCTTGCTCTCCTGGCACTTCTCACCACTAAAGTATTTGGTACTTGTGCATTTTAGTTTTTTAAGACAATTTATTTAGTTTCATGTTTGAAGAATTCTACAGGGGGAGACAATTCACAAAGTTCTTAAAGTTTCACATAACTTATTGTTAAAAGCAAAACAAATACACTTAAATAACACAAAATTATTAATTATCTGAACATTTATAGGATAAAATTTCTTTGGTTTTATAAAATGATCAGTAGGGATATCCGATGTTGCCCATAATTGAATGAAAATTAGTGAATGTTTCATAGTCTCCTATTTTTATTGTCATTGAAATCGGTAAAATCGTTCATTTTTCAATCCAATCGATTGATTGCCTACTCTAATTGGGGATCCATTGTGGTGCACCAGGAGGAAGTTTCACGCAAAAAACTACTCTCAACAAGAAGAAAATCTTAGAGATAATAAGTAGGAGTATTTCTCATAGAAAAAATAGCGTCAACAAGATATTACTCTTTGAAGAAAATCTTACCGGGGGGGGGGCAGTAGGAGTATTTCTCCTAGAAAAAATACCCTCAATAAGACATCACTCTTTGAAGAAAATCTTAGAGAGATAGTAGGTAGGAGTATTTCTCCTAGAAAAAATACCGTCAACAAGATATTACTCTTTGAAATTAATACTCCTTGGCATAATGAATCTTTGTTTTCAACATGACTGACCCTCAGCCACCGCCTTCAAGTACCTATTCGGAGAGAAAACTAAAGAGAGCTCCAGGTAGGATTTTATTGTATGCAACAACAAAAAAAGAATTTTAAAAAATGGAGCAACAAAACTTTGTTTGGATTTTTATAGTTGCTGTTAACCAGTAAGGGCCCAGAAGAAAAGACAATTCAGTATTTTTTTTTTTTTTTAATATACATTCCATTTTCACCCCAAAACAAGGCGCAGTGCCACCTTGATGTAGAGGGCTACTATCGGGGCTATAAGTTGTAGAGATACTATGTAGGGAGTTGAGCAGCAAAGTGTCTGTTCACATTACACTTGAACTTCTGCATGTCAGTACAATTGGGAAAGCAGGAATTTAGAAGGGAGTTCCAAAGTCTAGCAATTCTGGGGAAGAAACTACTTAAGTAGAAGGCCTTCTGACATCTAGGGATCTCTACTGTGTAAGGGTGAGATTTTGCTGCTTGTCGGGTTTGTCGGGGGTATTTACGTCAAGGGGGGTACAAGGGCTTTTAGTTCATCAGAGCATCCACCACTAACATACTTGTAGAGCAGGCAGAGGGATGCAACATTTCGTTGAGGGAACAGTTTAGATGACAGTTCAGGACCTATCAGGTTGGTGATTCTTTTGAATCTTGTCCATTTAATAAAAATCAAATATATTGAACAGAAAAAAATGTGATTATGAATCAGTCCGACTGCCATATATGCATAACTTGTGAACAACGCTGAGAGGCATAATCTCTCGGGATTTATAGTAAGTGGAGGAGTCCATTGTTTTCGGTAAGGTGGGCACCACAACGCAAGTACATACTGCAATTCAAAGTGAATATTTCTTGCATTTTGATTGGTTGAGAGAAACTAATGCTTTCAGCTTTCATCCAATCGATAGTCATTATTCAATAACAGTTAAGGCAGCTGCTACTTCATAACCAAATCTACTTGGAGAAGTATATTTCAATTTGATCAAAGAGCTACAACATTATTATGGGATCTGATTCACACATCTATATAAATAAAACAAATCACCCCTATTTGAGTACGAAGTGGAATCAACCAGTCCTATGAATAACACTGGTTTCAGAGACTAAATCGAGATATTCATAGCATGTTTGACCGCATGCTACGAACACGTTCCTCTTATACCACTTTAGTTGCTCCTATATTCTTCATGATGAATACATATATTTTATACACTTTACACTACGTGTGGTTTCTTTCATCTGTAACCCCTAGCACAGATCTACAACAGTTATATAGTGGGATGCGTTAGGATCAATATACCATAAAATATTTTACCGCATGTTGTCCAGCCTTCACGCGGGTATTTTTGCAGCACATGATGAAAGAATGGAACAATTATGAACAAATAAGAAAATCACTCGTCGTTACATAACGATATACGTTTATTATGGAGACACATACATACACACACGTAACGACAATTCAAACATAATACATGTAAGGTTAGAAGTCCAAGTGTGATAACCAGGAACGGACGGAAATGATGCTCATTTCTCCATTTTGAAAGTCACTGTTTTCCCTCCACTCTGTACTTCTGGTTGTTAATCTCGCGAGAAGTCGTGAGAATTTAAAGTCTAAGACTATGGACAAGGGAAGGTAACTTTGCCCAAAGAAGTAAAGAATTACTCCCTTTGCATTGTACTTTTGTATCGTCCTAACAGTATGTGTGTGTGTGTGTGTGTGTGTGTGTGTGTGTGTGTGTGTGTGTGTGTGTGTGTGCATATTTAACCGCTAAACTCTTAAACTACTGGTCACATAATGCTGAAATTAACAGAAAATGATAATCATACACTAAGGGTGGTTTATAACGATCAAAATCTTTGTTTGGATGGATGAATAACGTGTACAGATAAATATCGGCAAGTTGAAATGCAAAATGTTCGTTTCAACTTGTCGACATTTCTATTAGTTTGTGCATGCATAAACTAATCATAGCTAAAATGGTTTAATTTTATCACTTTGTCGGGCTAGTTCAGACAGGAGCAAACACGGCTGGAGCGCTAAATATTTTAGTTTTGATTCTAGCTGATGATACCCAATTCATTTTCTTTTAAACTCCTGAAATCAGTACTATATATACAGGGTGTTCAAAAAGAAAGGTTGAAAATCTTCGTCCTTTGACTATAATTGTTTTTTTTCTTCTCTATTTCAGATATTTTACAGATAATATTTTGTAAATTGATTATGGATAAGTATAGCATTGAACAACGTACACAAGTTGTGAAATTGTTTCAACAAAATCAGGGTTCAAGTTAATGACTTTTTGGACACCATATATATAAGTGAAATTGTCTGTGTGTGTACATTTCCCTACTAAACTACTCTGTCAATTTTCGGTCTACAGACTCGAGATTTGACATAATGAGTATTGAGATTTGTGAAAATCTTTTTAATTGGTTTTATTCAAAATTTGCCTGTCAAGGGGTCAAAGTTCAACGATTTGACCTTTGAGAACTCTACCAAACTCCTCCGCCAATTTTGGGTCTAAAAACTCGAAATTTTAGATGTAGGTTACTTTTTAATTTGATTTGAGCACAAAACAATAAATGTTAAAAGTATTACGGCCAAAGTTAAAAAAAAAAATTTGACCTCTGTGGTCTACCAAATTACTCAGCCAATTTTTTGCTCTAAACATTTGAAATTTTACATAAAGTGTATTCAGACATAAGGCAAGCTTTTTAATCGATTTTTAGCTGAAACTTTGACTGCCAAGGGGTCAAAGTTCAAACGATTTGACCTTTGCAGTCTCTAGCAAACTATCCAGCCAATTTTGGGTCTAAACATTTGAAATTTTACATATAGGGTATTCAGACATGCAACAAACTTTGGGGCGAAAATTTGGCTGCCAACGTGTCAAAGTTGAAAGACTCTACCAAACTCCTCTGCAAACTTTGCGTCGAAACACTTGAAATTTTAGATGTGGATTTTCTGGACAGTAGTCAAACTTTTTAATATATATATATATATATATATATATATATATATATATATATGCACATAAAGTTATGAACAGTACATAGGGCCCGAGCAAAGCTGGGCTGAACTGCTAGTATATAATAAATATACAGTAGATAATTGTTTCTGTAATATCAAACATAAAATCTGCATTAGTTAAAATATATTCAAGCATATTTTATGATCGGTAAGATCGCGCATCTTCCGCTAGTAATATTAATAAAAACTAAATATCCTTTATTTGATTTTATTTTATTTCTTTATCAGATTTAATTTAATGTCCATTTTGCATGCTGGCATGTGTTGGACAGCTTTAAGAAAATTAACTTCCAAACTGGGAGATGATGTTGTTAACAACTCATATCCGTACTCGGGATTCGAAGCCCGAGCCTCTTGCATGCAGGGCAAGCACACTGCCAACTGTGAATAGCCGAGTTTGGATATGTCTAACTGATGAGTCCAAATGAGGGCAAAACTCAAGTCTTGGACTTCCGGTTTGCTGACCGTCATGGCTCTTGTGAGCTGCGACGTTGCTTGGATGTGGAAATAATTATATAACAGACATACACACACATACAAAAGTGTATACGCACTGTTCAATTTAGCATACATCGAACTTCATAAAGAAAAGGATTGGTGCAAATAAAGGATGAAATAATTGAAAAAGCATATTTTTTCCCCATAGACACACTTCATATAAAAAGAAAAATTCAAATAAAAAAGTAAAATTAATTCAATTACAATAAATAACATAAATTTCCTACCCTTGTCAAGATCCCAACTACCCAGAGCCGCCCCACCCGATTCGACCACCACTCGAGCTAGAACGTTGGAATTTATACTTAATACGTCTTAGATTTCTTTCCTCACTGAAATTATTTGCATGTGATTGTGACTCTTAATTTTTAGACTGGATCTAAAATTTCCAATCGGATTTCGAACGCAGGATATGAATGCATGTGGCTATACGTATGTATAGTGATGTATAAGCACTTTTTTCTTTGTTTTAATTGATTGAGAAAGAATTAAAAAAAACAAATTAAAATACTATTTTGCTTTGTTTACGGATTTTCGCCTCACATATGCAAATATTATATATATATATATATATACATACACATATATATATATACACACACACACATATATATACACACACACACATATATATATACACACACACACACATATATATATATATATACACACACACACATATATATATATATATACACACACATATATATATACACACACACACACATATATATATACACACACACACACATATATATACACACACACACACACACATATATACACACACACACACATATACACACACACACACACATATACACACACACACACATATATATATATAGAGAGAGAGAGAGAGAGAATAAATGACAAAAAGTTATATTCCAAAGAGAGAGAAAATAAATGACGAAAAGTTATATTCCAAAATTCATGATGTTGACCATCTTATAATTTATTCCTTTAATTCAGTTGACTTATGCAATTCTTGATGTGGCTATACGTACGTATAGTAATGTATAAACACATTTTTTGGTTTTAATTGACTGAGAAAAAATAAAAAAAAGCAAATTAAAATACTTTACTATTTTGCTTTGTTTACGGATTTTCGCCCCAAATATATACAAATATTTTATATATCGCGATGTCTTGTGATGCGGTGTTCGAATCGTTCGGCTGGTATTAATCATGACACCCTGCACTGAAGATTCCCGAAAAGATGAAACACTAGTGTCTGTAGGTATTTAATAATTATTATAGTAAAAAAATAATTATGACAGCCCCTTTAAGAAATTCGTTTCTTATCATTGAGCACTTTCAGTTGAATTAAAAGTCGGTCAACTTAGCTCTTATGCATAGATCATCGTATAACGATTAGATCACTCTCTGACTGACATAAATGAACATTCAAAATTAAAATGTTTAAATTCGACGTTATTTCTCGCGGTTAATGGTAGCCGAATGGATTAGGTCTTCGCTAAACCGAGCCAGAGATGTCTCATGATGCGGGGTTCGAATCGTTCGACTGGTATTAATCGTGACACCCTGCACTGAAGATTCCCGAAAGGATGAAACACTAGTGTCTGTAGGTATTTAATAATTATTATAGTAAAAAAATAATTATATATATATATATATATATATATAATTATTTTTTTGCTATAATAAATTATTTTTAGGTATTTAATAATTATTATAGTAAAAAAAAAATTATATATATATATATATATATATATATATATATATATATATAGAGAGAGAGAGAGAGAAAATAAATGACAAAAAGTTATATTCCAAAATTCATGATGTTGACCATCTTATAATTTATTCCTTTAATTCAGTTGACTTATGCAATTCTTGACAGTATCCGTTTCATAGCGCAAAATCAATCACTTAATCTATTATATATATATATATTAAAAAAATAAAACGTATATATATATATATATATATATATATATATATATATATATATATATATATATATATATATATACACGTTTTATTTTTTTATTACCGTATCTTTCTGTTAAGTTACATTATTGTTTTAGCTATCCGGCCGTTTTTTTTGGCCGTCTGTAGCTTCCTCAGACTTTTACAGGTTTCTAAAAGATTTGTAAAAGTCTGAGGAAGCTACAGACGGCCAAAAAAACGGCCGGGTAGCTGAAACAATAATGTAACTTAACAGAAAGATACGGTAATAAAAAATAAAACGCATACTTGCTCTACAACAGTATTGAGCACTTTCTTCAGTTTTTATTAATTACCATTTCTACTAAATATAAAGAGAGAGAAAGAGAGAGAGAGAGAGATAGAAATTTCTTGTTGATTTTTTTTTCTTCGCCTCGAAGTTCGTTTTACTTAGAAAATTGCCCATATTTTATTTGGACATAGATAATGTGAGAAAATCCTCACACAAGCTTTTGCCCTTCGCAGAATGGAAGAAAACCAAACAGAATTACAACAGGCTCACCTTTTAAACTTCAACGTAAATTTTATTAAAGCAAAAAGATCCATCATGCAAAAGATGCGTCTTCTCCAGCTATCTGCGCTAGTAACGTTCCCAAAGGGATAATAGTTTGCCTTCGATAAAAGCTGGGTAGAAAACTTCCGCTGATAAAGAACTGCGCAGGTTGAACAGTTGATAAATATCTTCCAAGATGGATACTGCAAGTCTGGTAGCTTCATGGTGTCCTCTGTTGATTGAGTCCAATGGCGGACAAGACAGGTCAAACAGTAGACCTTAATTTCGTCTTTGATAGACATTAATTTGAAAGGAAGAAAGCCAATAGATTCACAGTACAACATCATGCAAAAATATAAAAATTCACCCGACATGAGGGCATTGGTGTTTGCAAATGATATTTCACCCCACATTTGGGCATTAAAAACATCTCATCGTGACAAGGTAATTTTGAGGCTTCGAAGCGCGAGTGAGAATTCAATGTACATTCCACCCTGCATCTTTTTTAATTCTGTCGATCTGGAAAGATAATTTTGGCGCCAAGAAAATCCTCCCCAGTTAATAGTAACATGCAATCTGATTGGTTCAAACAAAATCCGTGAACGGACAAACCATCTAATAAAGAGCCTGCTTATTTCTGCAGAATTTCTTACAATAAATAATATTTAAAAAAATTTTTTTTATTATTTTTAAAAACGGTAATCAACATAAACGTATGTTTCGAGGTACATACCTCTCTTCACAACAAGAAATCTTATAAATGATAAAAATAAACAGGAGTTCATAGCATAACGGTTAATGTGCCGGACTGTGATACAGATGGTTCAGAGTTTGATTCCTAGACACAGTCAAGCTACGCTGAAGAGAGGTAGGTACCTAGAACATGCATGCTCGTAGATTACCGTTTTTAAAAATACTAAAAAATATATACATGTATATTACATATATATATATATATATATATATAATGGCTATATAGTTTAGCTCCCTAGATGTAAATCCACTGAAACTCATGTGTTCATTAAAGAGTGAGTGATGAATGAACAGAATGTGTGTGTGTGTGTGTGTGTATATATATATATACATTGCTTTTTTCAATTTCTTTCTAATCTTTCCCATTTTTCTTTTTGGCATCGAGAGGTTCTGGGTCGTCTAAGGAAGTTTCTTTGACTGAAACAGATGGCTATTTGTAGCGACCATATGTAACTGTTTACCCTCAAATAATAATAATAATAATATATATATATATATATATATATATATACACACAGTATTAAATAATAGGAACTTTGTGTGCGTGTGTGTGCACGCAAGTTCGTTCCCTGTGGACTCTTAAACAGCCGAGCCGATTTTTTGGAAATTTCACAGCAATGTAATTTATATGCCAGGCAGTGTTCTTTGATAGGTTTTGTATCATAATGTCTTCAATTGACTAAGGTTAACACCTTATATAGCCTAACATCACAAGTGCATTTGAGAAGTTTTATTACCGCATAAGCAGAAATGTTCAGCATATGAAATCAACGTTAAGTTCTTTGATATGAGAGGGGCACATTTGAAATAAATTGCAAATTACTTAGGACTTCTACCTAGTCATGGCTGATGGGACAAGAGCATGCTACCCCTGCAGATTAAATAACGTGTTCTATTCAATATTTTGCACAGATTCATGAGTTCGGCAGAAAGATTCCAAAGTTTGACAGTATACACCTGAAGGAGGTCGGAAGTTACATTGACTGAAACGTTGAGAAAAATGGCACTCAAGATTAGAACAGTCCGACAAATCCAAATAATACGAATAAAACAATTTTTGTCACCAAATAGTAACGTTTAGTTCATTCATATTTTTCGGGAAGAACAGAAGCATTCTGGAGACTAAATTCATCTCGTGTCAAATTTGATCCCTTTTAGTTCATCATGAATATTCAAGGTGGTATTTTTTTTGTGTGCCCCCCTCCCCTCCCCCCTCGACAAAATGAGGATGAACCTGTAAATTCACGTTCATTTGTCTGCACTTTTCTCAATAACTACGCCTTGGAATGTTTTGAAATTTTGCACAAACATTAAACATGATATGAGTAAAAAAAAATAACAGAACAGATTTTCTGCCCCCCCCCCCTCCTCGGGATGCCTTTCAGGTTAAAATGGCTAAAATTGACACTTTTGTGCTTATTAAAAAAAAATTGATGCCTTGGATTTTTATAAAACATTCTGAAAAGTTGTAACTAACTGATTTCTATATAATTTTGTTTTCCTGTACTTTGCGATAACTCTTGGGTGTGCCCAAAGGGTTCTTTTAGGGTTAATAAAAACACTCCATTTTTGGGGACTATTTTACCATACTGGTCCAAAATTTTCTGTGTATGTCTATTTAGCAGTTTTGCATGGTTCTGAATTCAAATTTACATATATTAACGCCTTGGGGACTTTTGGGGTTAAATAGAGGTGGGGGAGGGGGCAGACGATGGACTTATTGGTCATTTCTTTTTTTGCATGGTGCAGAACTCAAACTTATGTGTGTTAAGGCTTAAACTGCATCGTTTGTTCATTTTCATCAGGATTTGACGACCATTGGGGACTTCTGGGGTTAAATGGAGGTGGTGGTGGTGGTGGTAGTGGGGTGGGGAGGAGCAAATGCTGAACTTGGTCATTTTTTTTTTATGTCTCGTTCATTGTACACTCACAGGGGACCATGCATGCTTCACTTGTTTTTCTTATATCTGACAGGATTCCATCAAGTGTTTAAATTTTGTGTGAGTTTAATGGTTACGTTTTTTTTTTTTGTCGTTGTTTGCATGTTGAAACACATGCAAGTGTCTAAAGCACCTGCTTAAACATAATTTATGGCACCAAATGGTTGTTTAGGATGGAATACTGTTGCCATATCTGGGCAGGAGCTGCCAAAAACAGCCTATCATGCCTTGACAGAGTACAAAATAGACTTCGTGGTTTAGTGGGGGATGCCCTTTTCTCTACCCTGAAACCCCTCTCCCACAGAAGAGACGTTGCAAGCCTATCCTTGTTTTATCGTTATTTTCATGGCAGGTGCTCGTCTGAACTCCAATCCCTGGTCCCCCCTCACCAATCTTTCACGAAAAACACCCGTCTAGCTGAATCCACTGTGAAAAATTTCCCTCACTCTATATCTGTGCCTAAATCAAAACGTGGATTCCATGAACAAAGCTTCTTTCTTAGAACTGCACGCCTGTGGAACTCTGTTCCGTCTGCCTGCTTCCCTCCGGACTACAACTTGGATGTCTTCAAGTCTAATGTTAACAAATTCCTAATGAACCGCCCCCTTAAGTAAACACTTCATCAAATCTCCACACTAACGTAATGTACTTGCAATAACCCTTATCCCTGAGTGGCTTCCGGGCCTTGATAAGTGGTGACCACTGTGTAAAAAAAAAAAAAAAGGATATTCGTGTTTACACACACACACACACACACACACGATATTTGATCAGATAATTTTCTTTATAAAGAAAGAATTTATCTAAGTAGCGTTTCCATATTTATCTAAAGTTCACAATAATTTGGCAAACATTTCCATCCCATAAAATAGACAAAAAAGTCACGTTAAATGTCAACACAAATTGGTCGAAAAAAAACAAAAACTTTGTCACTTTTTCCTTAAGAATTATCGGATCGTTTACAACATCTCCCAACATTAGCTTCACTCTGAACTCAAAACACTGTTAACAAAGTGCCAAATATACCGAGCTTTTTCCAGTTATTGTATGGAGTCATGGCCAATATGTGCTAAACAGTTGCAATTATTGTTTTCCTTCTGGTTTATTTGCCTCCGCACAAGGGCAGCGATAGTTGCAAGATTTTATTTATTTATTTATTTATTTATTCTTTTTTAAGTGAGAATATCCACCTCCCTTAAAAGGAGCACTTTGGTTGAGGGGAAAAAAATATAAATTGTTCAATATATCTTCAACCTTTAAATTATCTATAATATATATCTCACCTGTCTGTTTAAATGTAGGTTTGTATGTCTGCTTACCATTTTGGAGCTCCGCCATTCGGACGACAAATATTGAAAAATTGGCCAAAAACATTCATTCCTCTACTCTGAACTGGGCACTTTTCTACAATGAGGAGGTCGCTTTTTTGCCAAATTTTCGAAAGTCATCCCCTCTTTTCAATTGACTAGCCTTAATTTAAACCTTTGCCACTTCCGGTTTGGTGATGGATTCAATGGCAAAGACGTCGTTTTTTTTTTTAATGTTCCTTTCCTTTTTTGTGGTACAGGTTCGAGCCTGCTTGCCTACTACAACTTTTTTTTTTTTTTTTTTTTGCTCAACACACACCTGGCAACACCCAGGCTACTGTGTGTGTGTGTCTGTGTATGTAGTTTTAAAATATAACTAGACTACCCGTGACCCGTTGGGTCAATATGTTATATTAGCTATGAAATTAATGTATGAGCTTGACACTTGTGACGTAAAGAAAATAGTTTTTTTTTTTTTTTGACGTAACAGAAACATTTCTATGAAAGTATATTAAAATGAAAAAAGAATATACATAGATTTCTATGAGTTGTTCTGTTTATTATAATTGATTATTTAAAAAAAAAAAAAAAAAAAAAATTACAGTTACTGAATTATAAGTGGTTGGCCATACTTATAGGTAAATGTACACTGAACTGATACCATAATACTTATAGTTAAATTCAAATTTTGATATATCTGAATTTTTTTTTTTTTTTTTTTTTTTTTTTTTACATCGTTCATTTCTGTATTACGTTTAAGTTATTTTAAACCCCACTCTTCCCATGTTAAATAATAATTTTGAAATTTTTTTTAACAGTTTTAAAGATTTCACAAGAAACTTCCAAGACTATATATATATTACACACAATTCTTGACAGCACCTGTTCCGTAGTGTAAAATCATTCATTTAATTATTATATCAATCAATGAATTAATTTTACCCTTAACTTAAAAATTGTGCATGCCAACTTACTTAAAGGAATAAACGGTAAGATGGTCAACATCTTGAAATTTGGAATATACACATTTGTCATTCATTTGTTATATGCAACTTCATGAATTAAAGGATTGGTATAAATAAAAGGTGAAATATAATATACACACACACTACTTTATTTTTTATCAGTAAATAAGGTTTATCATAACACGACAATTACAGAACTATTGTTTCGATCAATTATGTGACCTCGTTGGGTGACCCATACTTCTGATTACATTGGAAGCCAATCCTTAAACTTGTAACTTGTTTACTTAAAAGTAAATAAAAAAAAAATATCTTGCTCTCCTAATGAGCACTATCAATAACCTTGTTATATTCATTGTTTTACGCTTGGGTATCTTTAATCTGGAACTAATATATATATATATATATATAAATGTCTGTCTGTACATTTTCCTACCAAATAACTGTCAATTTTCGGTCTATAGACTCAAAATTTGGCATAAGGGGTATTGAGATTTGGGAAAATCTTTTTAATCAGTTTTCGGCCAGAAATTTGGCTGTTAAAGGGTCAAAGTTCAACGATTTAACCTTTGAGAACTCTACCAAACTCCTCTGCCAATTTTGGGTCTAAACACTTGAAATTTTAGGTATAGATTACTTGGACAGGGATCTAACTTTATAATTCTACTTGAGCCCAAAACAATAAATGCTAAGGGGTCAAAATTGGGGCCAAAGTAGTCTTACATTAACCTCATTAGTTGCTTTACCTCTGACAAATTATCATCTGGAATTAATATATGTATATATATAAACTCCTATAAATTCGCTTTTCTTTTGTGTGTATTGATATTCATATTAAAAACCCTCTTTTCTATTAGTATTTATTTGCTTTCCCACCAAAGCTATATATGACACGAGGTCGTTTTTATGTGGGGTGAAACTAGCTCCCCGTAAAAAAGGCAAAAGAGGCACTCTGATTGCGTCCAAAAATAGTAATTGTCCCAGTATAGAGGGTTTCCCCTCCATTGACTGGGACAAATTACCTTAAGTGCAGTATCTGCAGAACAGCTACTACACTTTGATCCCGGCCCGAAGGCTGAGACAACAGAAAAAAGGCAAGCCTCTTTTCTATTTATTTAAAAAGAAAATACAATTTTCTTATATATGGCTTGTGGAATTGCATTCACTAGCAAAAGATCTAGCTAATTGGCATATTCTTTTGAACATTCATTTTAATAAATTCCCTATTAGTTTTGTCATTTTCTTATGGGATGATCATCTTTAGTTAACTATTACGTGTAATTATATTCATGCAGATATTCTACATGATTTATACTTGCATAATATTTGCGTAAAAAGTTTACAATAAACACAAAATTGTATACATATATATTTTTGTTTAATCTATAAAAGTGAACGTCTCTGTGTGGCTGTGTGTGTACATTTTCCTACGCAATAACTCTGTCAATTTTCAGTTTACAGACTCGAAATTTGATATACAGGGTACTGAGATTTGGGAAAATCTTTGTAATCCGTGTTCGGCCAGAAATTTGGCTGTTAAGAGGTCAAAGTTCAACGATTTGACCTTTGAGAACTCTACCAAACTCCTCCGCCAATTTTGGGTATAAACACTTGAAATTTTAGATATAGGTTCCTTGGACATGCATCAAACTTAATAACTGTATTTGAGCCCAAAACAATAAATGTTAAGGGGTCATAATAGGGGTCAAAGTTAAAAAAAATTGACCGCTTTTTTATACTCAACATACACATCCAAACACCCGGGCAACGCCGGGCTGAAATGCTAGTGTAGTTTTTTTGTTGTTTTTTTTTTTAAGAAATAACATGGGAAGAAAAAAATATATATTGTAACATGTAAATAAAAATTTATACGAAACTGAGGCTAATTGAGATGAGAACAGTTGGACATATAAATAGATACTAAGGTGCAGATTAGGATTCGGGGAATAAATCAATCAATAAATCGGAAAAGATGAAATAATTATTAGAATTAGAAAAATACATCATAAGATTAAATGAATATAAAAATAGGAAATTCTTGAAGTATCATATATAAAAAAGAAATATGAAAATAAGGCACTTACTTAATTCGAAATCAAGCGAAAAATAAATTAAAAAAAAAAAAAAATAAAATTGATGAATAAAAGCCGAGTCCAGCTCCTTGATTTCTTAAAATAGGGATTATGAATATATTCATATATGTATAGCAAATATTTTTTAGTGTCTGAAGAGTAGCTAGTTTTGGAATGTTTTTAAATATGTTAAAATTTGTCCAAATAGTTACGAAACAATTGTAACATAGAAGGAAATACACCATATGACGTTCTTATTTTATATTTTTGTTATCTTGATTTTTGCAACAATATATTTCCACTTATCTTTTTTAATATTTAATTTTTGATTGTGCCTTTAAAATTAATTTTTTTATTTCAATATTTTTTTTTTTTAATTATTATTTCTTAAATTTTTCGATTTTTTTTTTTCTTTACTTAGTATTATTGTAAATTTTTCCTCCTTTTATTCCCATATCCCCTGTCTGATTTTTTTACTCCCATATCTAATTAAAAAAAAAAATTTTTTCTCTCTTTTCCTTGTGCGTTTTGTTTATTTGTTTATGATCCCCAGTAATTCTTAGTGATCCTAATTTCTCATATATATATTTTAATCATTTTTATATTTTCTAGAAAACTGTTTTGAGCATTTAAATTATATATACAAGATGTTCCAAAAGTAATGCCTCCTATTTTTTAATCTACCAGAATTGATCAGAGGAAATTGCCAATTTCATTGCAATTATGACTGAATTTATTCATTCATAACCTGAATGTTTCATCTCTGTTGCAGATATTGATAGTGTGAGACCTAAGTAACCAATCCCAGTTATGGACATGCATCAGAAGCAGAGATGTATAATTGAAATCCTACATGCAGAAAAAATTAAACCGATCACCATTCACTGGCGCCTGTTAGACATTTACAAAGTCGATGCAGTTGATATCAGTACAGTTAAGAGATGGGTTCATTGATTTCAGAGTGGCGCCAGAGATGTGAGTGACAAAGCATGCTCTGGACTTTTACAACTTGGGCATCAAAAGAGGCTGGCAAAAG